>NW_027259393.1:0-32567 GCF_045791955.1 Oncorhynchus clarkii lewisi
CAAAAATAAACATATCCAGGTGTTAGAATGGACAAGTCAAAGTCCAGACCTGAATCCAATCGAGAATCTGTGGATAGAACTGAAAACTGCTGTTCACAAATGCTCTCCATCCAACCTCACTGAGCTCGAGCTGTTTTGCAAGGAGGAATGGGAAAAAATGTCAGTCTCTCGATGTGCAAAACTGATAGAGACATACCCCAAGCGACTTACAGCTGTAATCGCAGCAAAAGGTGGCGCTACAAAGTATTAACTTAAGGGGGCTGAATAATTTTGCACTCTGTGTTGTCTGTTCACACTGCTATGCTTTATCTTGGCCAGGTTGCAGTTGCAAATGAGAACTTGTTCTCAACTAGCCTACCTGGTTAAATAAAGGTGTTCTCAACTAGCCTACCTGGTTAAATAAAGGTGTTCTCAACTAGCCTACCTGGTTAAATAAAGGTGTTCTCAACTAGCCTACCTGGTTAAATAAAGGTGTTCTCAACTGGCCTACCTGGTTAAATAAAGGTGTTCTCAACTAGCCTACCTGGTTAAATAAAGGTGTTCTCAACTGGCCTACCTGGTTAAATAAAGGTGTTCTCAACTGGCCTACCTGGTTAAATAAAGGTGTTCTCAACTGGCCTACCTGGTTAAATAAAGGTGTTCTCAACTAGCCTACCTGGTTAAATAAAGGTGTTCTCAACTAGCCTACCTGGTTAAATAAAGGTGTTCTCAACTAGCCTACCCGGTTAAATAAAGGTGTTCTCAACTGGCCTACCTGGTTAAATAAAGGTGTTCTCAACTAGCCTACCTGGTTAAATAAAGGTGTTCTCAACTAGCCTACCTGGTTAAATAAAGGTGTTCTCAACTAGCCTACCTGGTTAAATAAAGGTGTTCTCAACTGGCCTACCTGGTTAAATAAAGGTGTTCTCAACTAGCCTACCTGGTTAAATAAAGGTGTTCTCAACTAGCCTACCTGGTTAAATAAAGGTGTTCTCAACTAGCCTACCTGGTTAAATAAAGGTGTTCTCAACTAGCCTACCTGGTTAAATAAAGGTGTTCTCAACTAGCCTACCTGGTTAAATAAAGGTGTTCTCAACTAGCCTACCTGGTTAAATAAAGGTGTTCTCAACTAGCCTACCTGGTTAAATAAAGGTGTTCTCAACTGGCCTACCTGGTTAAATAAAGGTGTTCTCAACTAGTCTACCTGGTTAAATAAAGGTGTTCTCAACTAGCCTACCTGGTTAAATAAAGGTGTTCTCAACTGGCCTACCTGGTTAAATAAAGGTGTTCTCAACTAGCCTACCTGGTTAAATAAAGGTGTTCTCAACTAGCCTACCTGGTTAAATAAAGGTGTTCTCAACTAGCCTACCTGGTTAAATAAAGGTGTTCTCAACTAGCCTACCTGGTTAAATAAAGGTGTTCTCAACTAGCCTACCTGGTTAAATAAAGGTGTTCTCAACTAGCCTACCTGGTTAAATAAAGGTGTTCTCAACTAGCCTACCTGGTTAAATAAAGGTGTTCTCAACTAGCCTACCTGGTTAAATAAAGGTGTTCTCAACTAGCCTACCTGGTTAAATAAAGGTGTTCTCAACTAGCCTACCTGGTTAAATAAAGGTGTTCTCAACTAGCCTACCTGGTTAAATAAAGGTGTTCTCAACTAGCCTACCTGGTTAAATAAAGGTGTTCTCAACTAGCCTACCTGGTTAAATAAAGGTGTTCTCAACTAGCCTACCTGGTTAAATAAAGGTGTTCTCAACTAGCCTAACCTGGTTAAATAAAGGTGTTCTCAACTAGCCTACCTGGTTAAATAAAGGTGTTCTCACCTGGCCTACCTGGTTAAATAAAGGTGTTCTCAACTAGCCTACCTGGTTAAATAAAGGTGTTCTCAACTAGCCTACCTGGTTAAATAAAGGTGTTCTCAACTAGCCTACCTGGTTAAATAAAGGTGTTCTCAACTAGCCTAACCTGGTTAAATAAAGGTGTTCTCAACTAGCCTACCTGGTTAAATAAAGGTGTTCTCAACTAGCCTACCTGGTTAAATAAAGGTGTTCTCAACTGGCCTACCTGGTTAAATAAAGGTGTTCTCAACTAGCCTACCTGGTTAAATAAAGGTGTTCTCAACTGGCCTACCTGGTTAAATAAAGGTGTTCTCAACTAGCCTACCTGGTTAAATAAAGGTGTTCTCAACTAGCCTACCTGGTTAAATAAAGGTGTTCTCAACTAGCCTACCTGGTTAAATAAAGGTGTTCTCAACTAGCCTACCTGGTTAAATAAAGGTGTTCTCAACTAGCCTACCTGGTTAAATAAAGGTGTTCTCAACTAGCCTACCTGGTTAAATAAAGGTGTTCTCAACTAGCCTAACCTGGTTAAATAAAGGTGTTCTCAACTAGCCTACCTGGTTAAATAAAGGTGTTCTCACCTGGCCTACCTGGTTAAATAAAGGTGTTCTCAACTAGCCTACCTGGTTAAATAAAGGTGTTCTCAACTAGCCTACCTGGTTAAATAAAGGTGTTCTCAACTAGCCTACCTGGTTAAATAAAGGTGTTCTCAACTAGCCTAACCTGGTTAAATAAAGGTGTTCTCAACTAGCCTACCTGGTTAAATAAAGGTGTTCTCAACTAGCCTACCTGGTTAAATAAAGGTGTTCTCAACTGGCCTACCTGGTTAAATAAAGGTGTTCTCAACTAGCCTACCTGGTTAAATAAAGGTGTTCTCAACTGGCCTACCTGGTTAAATAAAGGTGTTCTCAACTGGCCTACCTGGTTAAATAAAGGTGTTCTCAACTGGCCTACCTGGTTAAATAAAGGTGTTCTCAACTAGCCTACCTGGTTAAATAAAGGTGTTCTCAACTGGCCTACCTGGTTAAATAAAGGTGTTCTCAACTAGCCTACCTGGTTAAATAAAGGTGAAATAAAATCAAATAAAAAAAAACCCCTCCTTTTGTTTTGTGCTTTTTAAACAAGTGACCTTGTGTCTTATTTTTATTTTTTAAGTAACCTTTATTTAACTAGGAAAGTCAGCTAAGAACAAATTCTTATTTACAACGACATCCTACCGGGTAACAGTGGGTTAACTGCCTTGTTCTGGGGGCAGAACAACATCATTTTACCTTGTCAGTTCGGGGATTCGATTCAGCAACCTTTCGGTTACATGGCCCATCGCTCTAACCACTAGGCTGCCTGCCTCCACTTATATAATCATACCAAAGGTAACACATCATAGTAATTGGAGTGTCTTGGTTTTACATTTACTATGTTACGTCTAGTCTATGAGACCAGGCTGGTAATACATGTTAGAAGCCAACATGTAATTCAGATGCTGCCAGGGTCAACGCCGCCCTTCCCTTATCAGAGCTGCCAAATGGAGCTTAATTGTCAGCTGCTCGGTCGGATTGAGGGTCATGTGTAGTTCTGTGCACACATTTGAAATGTACATTATGTTGTGTTACTACTAGTGGGACATTTAACCAAACGTAGGGGGAGGTAATATTGACTGCAACAGGCTCAATTCTGAATGGGTTTTGAATGTTGAATCAATGCAGAATGGGATGGTTACAAAATGGGTCTTTTTCCACACAATCCTTCATGGATTGTTGAAGTGTGCATAAATGGAAATAGTTTTAGGACTGTTTAGCTCCAGGCTCCAGCCTATCAGCAGACGGGAGTGACATCAGTGACATCAGTGACATCAGCGGACAGACAGTAGGATTTCACTGGGGCGGTGGTGGGGGGGGGGGGGGGGGGGAATAGTTTGCAGCCCTAATGGCTATATAGGGCACACACTGGGTCTAACAATCATCAAGATTCAAATTGATTGACACAATTAAAACCCTTTGTCCTCTCTAAGCACAAAAATATATTGATGTTAATCGTACAAGTAGAGTTCTTGTTAACCAATGAAAACAATGAATATCATTTAAAGGGCATCTTACCAGCAGTGTCCCGGCGACAACTTTAGGGCTCTGGTCAGAAGTAGTGCACTATATAGGGAATAGGGTGCCATAGGGCTCTGGTCAGAAGTAGTGCGCTATATATAGGGAATAGGGTGCCATAGGGCTCTGGTCAGAAGTAGTGCACTATATAGGGAATAGGGTGCCATAGGGCTCTGGTCAGAAGTAGTGCACTATATAGGGAACAGGGTGCCATTAGGGATGAGGCCAAGTTGTCCTGATAAGAGACAGTGACATTAGTGGACAGTATTGTGTCCTGAAAGGGTGTGAAATACAATATATTTTCTGAGGTCTCCGGTAGAGCTAGCTGCTGACCGCTAGCATCAGGGTTAGCATTAGCAAGCACAGCCATGCTTGTGTAGAAACCAGGGACGCAGAGCACCATGAGGTATGCTATGTTAACACCAAAAGGCAGGAAACGTACAGCCTGATCCACCATCCTGACCAGCTGCTCTCTCATATCCTTTCACTTAGAGAAACAGAGCGCAAGCTGACGAGATCAGGATGGTTGTTCGAGGCTTAGAAATACATGGAATACAGAACGTGTGGATTCCAAATGTATTCTCAGCAGGCCTATGACACCTACCCCATGCTACTCTCTCCAAAGACATTAGGGTGACAAAGAGGGTCTCAAAACCATCTTCTAGGCGACGTTGATTTGCTGCCTATCCTGTGACCGTTAGACCATGAGGCTTGCCCTTTGCTGTGGCACGGTCTTGTCTGGGACACGGTCTGGGCTGGGGCACGGTCTTGTCTGGGACACGGTCTTGTCTGGGACACGGTCTTGTCTGGGACACGGTCTTGTCTGGGACACGGTCTTGGCTGGGACACGGTCTGGGCTGGGACACGGTCTGGGCTGGGACACGGTCTTGGCTGCGACACGGTCTTGGCTGCGACACGGTCTGGGCTGCGACACGGTCTTGTCTGCGACACGGTCTTGTCTGGGACACGGTCTGGGCTGGGACACGGTCTTGTCTGGGACACGGTCTTGTCTGGGACACGGTCTGGGCTGGGACACGGTCTTGTCTGGGACACGGTCTTGTCTGGGACACGGTCTTGCCTGGGACACGGTCTTGTCTGGGACACGGTCTGGGCTGGGACACGGTCTTGTCTGGGACACGGTCTTGTCTGGGACACGGTCTTGTCTGGGACACAGTCTGGGCTGGGACACGGTCTTGTCTGGGACACGGTCTTGTCTGGGACACGGTCTTGTCTGGGACACAGTCTGGGCTGGGACACGGTCTTGTCTGGGACACGGTCTTGTCTGGGACACGGTCTTGGCTGGGACACGGTGTTGTCTGGGACACGGTCTTGCCTGGGACACGGTCTTGTCTGCGACACGGTCTTGTCAGGAACACGGTCTTGTCTGGGACACGGTCTTGTCTGGGACACAGTCTGGGCTGGGACACGGTCTTGTCTGGGACACGGTCTTGTCTGGGACACGGTCTTGGCTGGGACACGGTGTTGTCTGGGACACGGTCTTGCCTGGGACACGGTCTTGTCTGCGTAACGGTCTTGTCTGGGACACGGTCTTGTCTGCGACGATGATGCAGGTTGTTGACGGAGAACGACAGTCGGGGGGAGCAGCCATCGCCGTCCATCCATCTGGGTTCCTGTTAAAAATACATTCAATAAAACTCTATGTCCCATATGGCACCCTACGTCCTGTGTAGTGCACTACATTAGACCAGAACCCTATTCCCTATGTAGTGCACTACATTAGACCAGAATCCTACTCCCATGTGTAGTGCACTACATTAGACCAGAACCCTACTCCCTGTGTAGTGCACTACATTAGACCAGAACCCTACTCCCTGTGTAGTGCACTACATTAGACCAGAACCCTACTCCCTGTGTAGTGCACTACATTAGACCAGAACCCTATTCCCTATGTAGTGCACTACAATTGACCATTAGACCATTGAAATACAGTCTGAATGTGTCTGTTGAAATACAGTCTGAATGTGTCTGTTGAATTACAGTCTAAATGTGTCTGTTGAAATACAGTCTGAATGTGTCTGTTGAAATACAGTCTGAATGTTTCTGTTGAAATACAGTCTGAATGTGTCTGTTGAAATACAGTCTGTGTCTGTTGAATTACAGTCTGAATGTGTCTGTTGAAATACAGTCTGTGTCTGTTGAAATACAGTCTGAATGTGTCTGTTGAAATACAGTCTGTGTCTGTTGAAATACAGTCTGAATGTGTCTGTTGAATTACAGTCTGAATGTGTCTGTTGAAATACAGTCTGAATGTGTCTGTTGAAATACAGTCTGTGTCTGTTGAAATACAGTCTGAATGTGTCTGTTGAAATACAGTCTGAATGTGTCTGTTGAAATACAGTCTGTGTCTGTTGAATTACAGTCTGAATGTGTCTGTTGAAATACAGTCTGTGTCTGTTGAAATACAGTCTGAATGTGTCTGTTGAAATACAGTCTGAATGTGTCTGTTGAAATACAGTCTGAATGTTTCTGTTGAAATACAGTCTGAATGTGTCTGTTGAAATACAGTCTGTGTCTGTTGAATTACAGTCTGAATGTGTCTGTTGAAATACAGTCTGTGTCTGTTGAAATACAGTCTGAATGTGTCTGTTGAAATACAGTCTGTGTCTGTTGAAATACAGTCTGAATGTGTCTGTTGAATTACAGTCTGAATGTGTCTGTTGAAATACAGTCTGAATGTGTCTGTTGAAATACAGTCTGTGTCTGTTGAAATACAGTCTGAATGTGTCTGTTGAAATACAGTCTGAATGTGTCTGTTGAAATACAGTCTGAATGTGTCTGTTGAAATACAGTCTGAATGTGTCTGTTGAAATACAGTCTGTGTCTGTTGAATTACAGTCTGAATGTGTCTGTTGAAATACAGTCTGTGTCTGTTGAAATACAGTCTGAATGTGTCTGTTGAAATACAGTCTGTGTCTGTTGAAATACAGTCTGAATGTGTCTGTTGAATTACAGTCTGAATGTGTCTGTTGAAATACAGTCTGAATGTGTCTGTTGAAATACAGTCGGTGTCTGTTGATATACAGTCTGTGTCTGTTGAAATACAGTCTGAATGTGTCTGTTGAAATACAGTCTGAATGTGTCTGTTGAAATACAGTCTGAATGTGTCTGTTGAAATACAGTCTGAATGTGTCTGTTGAATTACAGTCTGAATGTGTCTGTTGAAATACAGTCTGAATGTGTCTGTTGAATTACAGTCTGAATGTGTCTGTTGAAATACAGTCTGTGGCTGTTGAAATACAGTCTAAATGTGTCTGTTGAAATACAGTCTGAATGTGTCTGTTGAAATACAGTCTGTGTCTGTTGAAATACAGTCTGAATGTGTCTGTTGAAATACAGTCGGTGTCTGTTGAAATACAGTCTGTGTCTGTTGAAATACAGTCTAAATGTGTCTGTTGAAATACAGTCTGAATGTGTCTGTTGAAATACAGTCTGAATGTGTCTGTTGAAATACAGTCTGTGTCTGTTGAAATACAGTCTGAATGTGTCTGTTGAAATACAGTCTGAATGTGTCTGTTGAAATACAGTCTGTGTCTGTTGAATTACAGTCTGAATGTGTCTGTTGAAATACAGTCTGTGTCTGTTGAAATACAGTCTGAATGTGTCTGTTGAAATACAGTCTGAATGTGTCTGTTGAAATACAGTCTGAATGTTTCTGTTGAAATACAGTCTGAATGTGTCTGTTGAAATACAGTCTGTGTCTGTTGAATTACAGTCTGAATGTGTCTGTTGAAATACAGTCTGTGTCTGTTGAAATACAGTCTGAATGTGTCTGTTGAAATACAGTCTGTGTCTGTTGAAATACAGTCTGAATGTGTCTGTTGAATTACAGTCTGAATGTGTCTGTTGAAATACAGTCTGAATGTGTCTGTTGAAATACAGTCTGTGTCTGTTGAAATACAGTCTGAATGTGTCTGTTGAAATACAGTCTGAATGTGTCTGTTGAAATACAGTCTGAATGTGTCTGTTGAAATACAGTCTGAATGTGTCTGTTGAAATACAGTCTGTGTCTGTTGAATTACAGTCTGAATGTGTCTGTTGAAATACAGTCTGTGTCTGTTGAAATACAGTCTGAATGTGTCTGTTGAAATACAGTCTGTGTCTGTTGAAATACAGTCTGAATGTGTCTGTTGAATTACAGTCTGAATGTGTCTGTTGAAATACAGTCTGAATGTGTCTGTTGAAATACAGTCGGTGTCTGTTGATATACAGTCTGTGTCTGTTGAAATACAGTCTGAATGTGTCTGTTGAAATACAGTCTGAATGTGTCTGTTGAAATACAGTCTGAATGTGTCTGTTGAAATACAGTCTGAATGTGTCTGTTGAATTACAGTCTGAATGTGTCTGTTGAAATACAGTCTGAATGTGTCTGTTGAATTACAGTCTGAATGTGTCTGTTGAAATACAGTCTGTGGCTGTTGAAATACAGTCTAAATGTGTCTGTTGAAATACAGTCTGAATGTGTCTGTTGAAATACAGTCTGTGTCTGTTGAAATACAGTCTGAATGTGTCTGTTGAAATACAGTCGGTGTCTGTTGAAATACAGTCTGTGTCTGTTGAAATACAGTCTAAATGTGTCTGTTGAAATACAGTCTGAATGTGTCTGTTGAAATACAGTCTGAATGTGTCTGTTGAAATACAGTCTGAATGTGTCTGTTGAAATACAGTCTGAATGTGTCTGTTGAAATACAGTCTGAATGTGTCTGTTGAAATACAGTCTGTGTCTGTTGAAATACAGTCTGAATGTGTCTGTTGAAATACAGTCTGAATGTGTCGTAAAGTGACAGGGCAACAGAGGAAGACTCCCGACCCCGTATCCATAAACCCTCTCCATATTTATGTGATGGATTATCCATTTCTGTATTCTAGGGAAGGAGAAGTCACCTCACGCAGAGTGGCAGGCAGCCATTAAACAAGAGAGGGAGAGAGAGAGAGAGAGAGAGAGGGAGAGAGACAGAGAGAGAGAGAGAGACAGAGAGAGAGAGAGAGAGAGAGAGAGACAGAGACAGAGACAGAGACAGAGAGAGAGAGAGAGAGAGAGAGAGAGAGAGAGAGAGAGAGAGAGAGAGATAGACAGAGAGAGAGAGAGAGAGGGAGGGAGAGACAGAGACAGAGACAGAGACAGAGACAGAGAGAGAGAGAGAGAGAGAGAGAGAGAGAGAGAGAGAGACAGAGACAGAGACAGAGAGAGAGAGAGAGAGAGAGAGAGAGAGAGAGAGAGAGACAGAGACAGAGACAGAGACAGAGAAAGAGAGACAGAGACAGAGAGATTTAAGAATATTTACCAAGCTGTGAAATGTATTCTGTTGAAAAGCTGTGTCACAACAACAAACAACAACAGCAACTTTTTGAGGAAAACGTACACGTATGTTGTTTGTTTGTTTGTTTGTTTGTCTGTCATTACATATATGGTCAATATAGTGCCCTACACAGACAATATAGTGCCATACACAGACAATATAGTGCCCTACACAGACAATATAGTGCCATACACAGACAATATAGTGCCCTACACAGACAATATAGTGCCCTACACAGACAATATAGTGCCCTACACAGACAATATAGTGCCCTACACAGACAATATAGGGCCCTACACAGACAATATAGTGCCCTACACAGACAATATAGTGCCCTACACAGACAATATAGTGCCCTACACAGACAATATAGTGCCCTACACAGACAATATAGGGCCCTACACAGACAATATAGTGCCCTACACAGACAATATAGTGCCCTACACAGACAATATAGTGCCCTACACAGACAATATAGTGCCCTACACAGACAATATAGTGCCCTACACAGACAATATAGTGCTCTACACAGACAATATAGTGCCCTACACAGACAATATAGTGCCCTACACAGACAATATAGTGCCCTACACAGACAATATTGTGCCCTACACAGACAATATAGTGCCCTACACAGACAATATTGTGCCCTACACAGACAATATTGTGCCCTACATAGACAATATTGTGCCCTACACAGACAATATAGTGCCCTACACAGACAATATAGTGCCCTACATATGGAATATAGTTCCCTACATAGGGAACATAGTGCCCTACATAGGGAATATAGTGCACTACATAGGGAATATAGTGCCCTACATAGGGAATATAGTGCACCACATAGGAAATATAGTGCCCTACATAGGGAATATAGTGCCCTACATGCGGAATATAGTGCACTACACAGGGAATATAGTGCCCTGCATGAGGAATAGGGTACACTACATAGGGAATATAGTGCCCTACATAGGGAATATAGTGCACTACATAGGGAATATAGTGCACTACATAGGGAATATAGTGCACTACATAGGGAATATAGTGCCCTACACAGGGAATAAAAAACAATCGGCCCAAATCGAATCTGCCATTCCTCTCAAAATATTTTGAAAAAGCTGTTGCCCAGCAACTCACTGCCTTCCTGAAGACTAACAATATATACGAAATGCTTCAGTCTGGTTTTAGACCCCATCATAGCACTGAGACTGCACTTGTGAAGGTGGTAAATGACCTTTTAATGGCATCGGACCGAGGCTCTGCATCTGTCCTCGTGCTCCTAGACCTTAGTGCTGCTTTGGATACCATCGATCACCACATTCTTTTGGAGAAATTGGAAACCCAAATTGATCTACACGGACAAGTTCTGGCCTGGTTTAGATCTTATCTGTCGGAAAGATATCAGTTTGTCTCTGTGGATGGTTTGTCTTCTGACAAATCAACTGTAAACTCCGGTGTTCCTCAAGGTTCCGTTTTAGGACCACTATTGTTTTCACTATATATATTCTACCTATTGGTGATGTCATTCGGAAACATAATGTTAACTTTCACTGCTATGCGGATGACACACAGCTGTACATTTCAATGAAACATGGTGAAGCCCCAAAATTGCCTTCCCTGGAAGCCTGTGTTTCAGACATAAGGAAGTGGATGGCTGCAAACGTTCTACTTTTAAACTCGGACAAAACAGAGATGCTTGTTCTAAGGTCCCAAGAAACAAAGAGATCTTCTGTTGAGTCTGACAATTAATCTTAATGGTTGTACAGTCGTCTCAAATAAAACTGTGAAGGACCTCGGCGTTACTCTGGACCCTGATCTCTCTTTTGAAGAACATATCAAGACCATTTCAAGGACAGCTTTTTTCCAGCTTCGTAACATTGCAAAAATCAGAAACTTTCTGTCCAAAAATGATGCATAAAAATATATCCATGCTTTTGTCACTTCTAGGTTAGACTACTGCAATGCTCTACTCTCCGGCTACCCGGATAAAGCACTAAATAAACTTCAGTTAGTGCTAAATACGGCTGCTAGAATCCTGACTAGAACCCCAAAATGTGATCATATTACTTCAGTGCTAGCCTCCCTACACTGGCTTCCTGTCAAAGCAAGGGCTGATTTCAAGGTTTTACTGCTAACCTACAAAGCATTACATGGGCTTGCTCCTACCTATCCTTCCGATTTGGTTCTGCCGTACATACCTACCTGTACGCTACGGTCACAAGACGCAGGCCTCCTTACTGTCCCTAGAATTTCTAAGCAAACAGCTGGAGGCAGGGCTTTCTCCCATTGAGCTCAATTTTTATGGAATGGTCTGCCTATCCATGCCCTTTCTAGGGAGTTTTTCCTAGCCACCGTGCTTCTACACATGCATTGCTTGCTGTTTGGGGTTTTAGGCTGGGTTTCTGTACAGCACTTTGAGATATCAGCTGATGTACGAAGGGCTTTATAAATACATTTGATTTGATTTTGATTTGATTTGATGTGAGAGACGCAGACTCTGTCACGAACATAAGTCTTTACTGAAGACTCATCTCTTCAGTAGGTCCTATGATTGAGTGTAGTCTGGCCCAGGGGTGTGAAGGCGAACGGAAAGGCTGTTCTTCAACTGTTCTGCCTGCGGCTATGGAACCCTGACCTGTTTACCGGACGTGCTACCTGTCCCAGACCTGCTGTTTTCGACTCTCTCTCTCTCTACCGCACATGCTGTCTCTAACTCCGAATGATCGGCTATGAAAAGCCAACTGACATTTACTCCTGAGATGCTGACCTGGTGCACCCTCTACAACCACTGTGATTATTATTATCTGACCCTGCTGGTCATCTATGAACATTTGAACATCTTGGCCATGTTCTGTTATAATCTCCACCCGGCACAGCCAGAAGAGGACTGGCCCACCCCTCATAGCCTGGTTCCTCTCTAGGTTTATAATCTCCACCCCTCATAGCCTGGTTCCTCTCTAGGTTTATAATCTCCACCCGGCACAGCCAGAAGAGGACTGGCCACCCCTCAGAGCCTGGTTCCTCTCTAGGTTTCTTCCTAGGTTTTGGCCTTTCTAGGGAGTTTTTCCTAGCCACCGTGCTCCTACACCTGCATTGCTTGCTGTTTGGGGTTTCAGGCTGGGTTTCTGTACAGCACTTTGAGATATCAGCTGATGTAAGAAGGGCTTTATAAATACATTTGATTGATTGAATATAGTGCACAACATAGGGAATAGGGTACACTACATAGGGAATATAGTGCACAACATAGGGAATAGGGTACACTACATAGGGAATAGGGTACACTACATAGGGAATAGGGTACGCTACATAGGGAATATAGTGCACAACATAGGGAATAGGGTACACTACATAGGGAATAGGGTACACTACATAGGGAATAGGGTACACTACATAGGGAATAGGGTACACTACATAGGGAATATAGTGCACAACATAGGGAATATAGTGCACAACATAGGGAATAGGGTACACTACATAGGGAATAGGGTACACTACATAGGGAATAGGGTACACTACATAGGGAATATAGTGCACAACATAGGGAATAGGGTACACTACATAGGGAATAGGGTACACTACATAGGGAATAGGGTACGCTACATAGGGAATATAGTGCACAACATAGGGAATAGGGTACACTACATAGGGAATAGGGTACACTACATAGGGAATAGGGTACACTACATAGGGAATAGGGTACACTACATAGGGAATAAGTGCACAACATAGGGAATATAGTGCACAACATAGGGAATAGGGTACACTACATAGGGAATAGGGTACACTACATAGGGAATAGGGTACACTACATAGGGAATAGGGTACACTACATAGGGAATATAGTGCACAACATAGGGAATAGGGTACACTACATAGGGAAAAGGGTACACTACATAGGGAATAGGGTACACTACATAGGGAAAAGGGTACAATAAATAGGGAATAAGGTACACTACATAGGGAATACGGTACACTACATAGGGAATAGGGTACACTACATAGGGAATAGGGTACACTACATAGGGAATAAGGTACACTACATAGGGAATAAGGTACACTACATAGGGAATAGGGTACACTACATAGGGAATATAGTGCCCTACATAGGGAATAGGGTACACTACATAGGGAATATAGTGCACAACATAGGGAATATAGTGCACAACATAGGGAATAGGGTACACTACATAGGGAATAGGGTACACTACATAGGGAATAGGGTACACTACATAGGGAATAGGGTACACTACATAGGGAATATAGTGCACAACATAGGGAATAGGGTACACTACATAGGGAAAAGGGTACACTACATAGGGAATAGGGTACACTACATAGGGAATAGGGTACACTACATAGGGAAAAGGGTACACTACATAGGGAATAGGGTACACTACATAGGGAAAAGGGTACACTACATAGGGAATAGGGTACACTACATAGGGAAAAGGGTACAATAAATAGGGAATAAGGTACACTACATAGGGAATACGGTACACTACATAGGGAATAGGGTACACTACATAGGGAATAAGGTACACTACATAGGGAATAAGGTACACTACATAGGGAATAGGGTACACTACACAGGGAATAGGGTATACTACACAGGGTATAGGGTATATTACATAGGGAATAAGGTACACTACATAGGGAATAAGGTACACTACATAGGGAATAAGGTACGCTACATAGGGAATAGGGTACACTACATAGGGAAAGGGTACACTACATAGGGAATAGGGTACACTACACAGAGAATAGGGTACACTACATAGGGAATAAGGTACACTACATAGGGAATAAGGTACACTACATAGGGAATAAGGTACACTACATAGGGAATAGGGTACACTACATAGGGAATAAGGTACACTACATAGGGAATAAGGTACGCTACATAGGGAATAAGGTACACTACATAGGGAATAAGGTACACTACATAGGGAATAAGGTACACTACATAGGGAATAAGGTACCATTATGGGACGCAACCTGTGTGTGTGCTTCTTATTCTCCTGACATTTAGAGAACGGAGACTTTTGACATGTCTGTCTGCTGGCCAATACAGATGTTATGCCATGAGCACACTGTATATCCCAAATGGCTCCATATTCCATATGTAGTGCACTACTTTTCACCAGGGCTCATAGGACTCTGGTCAAACGTAGGGCACGACCGAGGGAATTAGGGTGCTATTTGGAATACACCTTGGGTCAATAGTGACACAGTGAAATAGGTGAAAAGCCTAAGCCAGTTAGAATAACTCATTTCCACTCTGAAAAGAGAGATTCGCATTCATTGTCCCTTCTCTGTGGCTTCTGTATCACAGGGTATCTATAGACATGCACACAGATAGCTGTTTCCATCAGGTCGGTACAAAAGTTCAGTCTCTCCATTGAACCCAGGTCTGAGAGGAATAACAATGACTTGGACTAGTTTTTATCAATCTCTCTCTCTCTCTCTCTCTCTCTCCAACATTTTTGATTCTCACATTGAGATAACAAGCTGTCGATAGTCAGAGCTGTTCCTTTGAATACAAACCACGGAGGAAATGTCATTATATTTAATATATTATATAATAAAATCATATTTCCTATATCATATAAACTATAAACTATAAAAAATAAAGAAAGTCCCACGCTTCATGTATAAACGCACAGCAATTTAATGGGTATCGCTGTGCCTTCCTCAGGGTGATGTCATGAAGACTTGAACCAGGTTACAGTGTGATTAGTGCAACCAATGACAATAGAGAGGGGGTGTGTCATAACGATTAAGTTCATTCAAATGTAATGAGTGAAACTGTTAATAGATAGTATACGACATATTAAATATATTACGCTAAGGTCCTCCTGACCTTAGTTCCTTTGTTTTGTCTTTGTTTTAGTATGGTCAGGGTGTGAGTTGGGGTGGGCAGTCTATATTCTTTTTTCTAGCGCGGCTGGGACGAGAGGCAGACCCAAAAATGTATTGGAGGGGGCACACGGGGAGTGTGGCTGTCAGGTAGGAGACCTGAGCCAACTCCCCGTGCTTACCGTGGAGAGAGGTGGACCGGGCAGTACATAGCAGCGCCTCGTATTGGCCGGGCTAGAGCCAGGTGCCATGAAACCGGCTCAGCGCATCTGGTCTCCAGTGCGTCTCCTCGGGCCAGGGTACATGGCACCAGCCCTATACATGGTGTCCCCTGTTCGCCAGCACAGCCCAGTGCGGTCGATTCCACCTCGCCGCACTGGCCTGGCTACGGGGAGTATCCAGCCAGGTAGGGTTGGGCAGGCTCGGTGCTCGAGACCTCCAGTGCGCCTCCACGGTCCGGTCTATCCGGTGCCTCCTCCACGCACCAGGCCTCCGGTGGCAGCCCCCCACACAAGGCTGTCTCTCCGTCTCCTCCCTACAGGTGCTCCCGTCTGTCCTGAGCTGCCAGAGTCTCCCGTCTGTCCTGAGCTGCCAGAGTCTCCCGTCTGTCCTGAGCTGCCAAAGTCTCCCGTCTGTCCTGAGCTGCCAGAGTCTCCCGTCTGTCCTGAGCTGCCAGAGTCTCCTGTCTGTCCTGAGCTGCCAAAGTCTCCCGTCTGTCCTGAGCTGCCAGAGTCTCCCGTCTGTCCTGAGCTGCCAGAGTCTCCCGTCTGTCCTGAGCTGCCAGAGTCTCCCGTCTGTCCTGAGCTGCCAGAGTCTCCCGTCTGTCCTGAGCTGCCAGAGTCTCCCGTCTGTCCTGAGCTGCCAGAGTCTCCCGTCTGTCCTGAGCTGCCAGAGTCTCCCGTTTGTCCTGAGCTGCCAGAGTCTCCCGTCTGTCCTGAGCTGCCAGAGTCTCCCGTCTGTCCTGAGCTGCCAAAGTCTCCCGTCTGTCCTGAGCTGCCAGAGTCTCCCGTCTGTCCTGAGCTGCCAGAGTCTCCCGTCTGTCCTGAGCTGCCAGAGTCTCCCGTCTGTCCTGAGCTGCCAGAGTCTCCCGTCTGTCCTGAGCTGCCAGAGTCTCCCGTCTGTCCTGAGCTGCCAGAGTCTCCCGTCTGTCCTGAGCTGCCAGAGTCTCCCGTCTGTCCTGAGCTGCCAGAGTCTCCCGTCTGTCCTGAGCTGCCAGAGTCTCCTGTCTGTCCTGAGCTGCCAGAGTCGCCCGTCTGTCCTGAGCTGCCGGAATTGCCCTTCACTCCGGGGGTGATGCTAGGGACCCATTGCTAGGGCCCCCAGTCCGAGGTCGGCGGCGAGGGTCGCCGCTCTAAAGAGGCCACGGAGGCGGGTTAAAAGGCAGAGTCCGCACCTTTGGGGGGGGGGGGGGGGGGGGGGGGGGTACTGTCACGTTCTGACCTTAGTTCTTTTGTTATGTCTTTGTTTTAGTATGGTCAGGGCGAGAGTTGGGGTGGGCAGTCTGTTCTTTTTTCTATAATTTGGGATTTTTGTGTTTGGCCTGGTATGGTTCTCAATCAGAGGCAGCTGTCAATCGTTGTCCCTGATTGAGAACCATACTTAGGCAGCCTGTTTTTCACCCTTGAGTTGTGGGTGATTATTTTCTGATGCTTCACCGTTCAGGACTGTTAATTTTGTCATTTTATTGTTTTTGTTCAGTTATCGAATAAATCTAACATGGACACTTCCCACGCTGCGCATTGGTCCTCCTCTTCTTCCACCAACAACGGCCGTTACAATGTCTCTGTATCTTTAACACAGCATGGGCCTAACAACCAACCAATGCTATTACATACAGTATTATCAATCAAATGCGGCTCATACATGAAGGCTGATTAGGGGACCTGAATTCAAGCTGACACAGTACCTTGAAAAATAAAGTGCAAGCGAGAGTAAGAAATCAAGGCAGAGAGAGAGAGAGAGAGAGAGAGAGAGAGAGAGAGAGAGAGAGAGAGAGAGAGAGAGAGAGAGAGAGAGAGAGAGAGAGAGAGAGATGCAGGGAGAGAGAGAGAGAGAGAGAGAAAGAGAGCGAGAGAGAGAGAGAGAGAGAGAGAGAGAGAGGGAGACAGAGAGAGAGAGAGAGAGAGAGAGAGAGAGAGAGGGGAGAGAGAGAGAGAGAGAGAGAGAGAGAGAGAGAGAGAGAGAGAGAGAGAGAGAGAGAGGGAGAGAGAGAGATAGAGAGAGAGAGATGCAGGGAGAGAGAGAGAGAGAGAGAGAGAGAGAGAGAGAGAGAGAGAGAGAGAGAGAGGGAGACAGAGAGAGAGAGAGAGAGAGAGAGAGAGAGACAGACAGAGAGAGAGAGACAGAGAGAGAGAGAGAGAGAGAGAGACAGAGAGAGAGAGAGAGAGACCCTTCCTCTGTATCAAAAACACCTGTTGTTTCTCTCTCTCTCCCTGTCATTTCACTGTTAGTCTACACCTGTTGTTTCTCTCTCTCTCTCCCTGCCATTTCATAACGCATGCTAAAGGTTTGCATCCCAAATGGCACCCTATTCCCTAAAGAGTGCATTACTTCCTATGAGCTCTGGTCAAAAGTAGTGCACTAAATAGGGAATAGGGTAGCTTTTGGGACGTACCCTGGAAGTTCTCCAGGCTGAGCGGTTGTGTGTGTGTGTGTGTGTGTGTGTGTGTGTGTGTGTGTGTGTGTGTGTGTGTGTGTTGGTTACACAGAGCAAGTGACCCTGGAATAGCCTCGTGGTAAATTAGTAATGAATCCCATGTCCCCTGGGAAGTGGGACAGACCGGGTCAGAGGAGACAGTGGTTCTGTTAGGGGTTCAAAGAGGTCAAGGACTTTTTGGCTCTGCCACCAGCAAATAATGATTACCCCCCCCCCCCCCCTGCATGTTAAATAGAGCAGCTAATAGGACTCACAAAGAGTTTGAGAGAAGAAGAGAGAACGGGCGATGGTGGTAGTCTATAGCAGTTATTAATTCAGACCCATAACCATTCAGACCCATAACCATTCAGACCCATAACCATTCAGATGGTGGTAGACTATAGCAGTTATTAATTCAGACCCATAACCATTCAGATGGTGGTAGACTATAGCAGTTATTAATTCAGACCCATAACCATTCAGACCCATAACCATTCAGACCCATAACCATTCAGATGGTGGTAGACTATAGCAGTTATTAATTCAGACCCAGAACCATTCAGACCCATAACCATTCAGATGGTGGTAGGCTATAGCAGTTATTAATTCAGACCCATAACCATTCAGATGGTGGTAGGCTACAGCAGTTATTAATTCAGACCCATAACCATTCAGATGGTGGTAGACTATAGCAGTTATTAATTCAGACCCATAACCATTCAGATGGTGGTAGACTATAGCAGTTATTAATTCAGACCCATAACCATTCAGACCCATAACCATTCAGATGGTGGTAGGCTATAGCAGTTATTAATTCAGACCCATAACCATTCAGATGGTGGTAGACTATAGCAGTTATTAGTTCAGACCCATAACCATTCAGACCCATAACCATTCAGATGGGGGTAGACTATAGCAGTTATTAATTCAGACCCATAACCATTCAGACCCATAACCATTCAGA
The DNA here is from genome assembly GCF_045791955.1 of Oncorhynchus clarkii lewisi. Classification (NCBI taxonomy): domain Eukaryota; kingdom Metazoa; phylum Chordata; class Actinopteri; order Salmoniformes; family Salmonidae; genus Oncorhynchus; species Oncorhynchus clarkii. The sequence continues at coordinate 18,687 of NW_027259393.1, forward strand.
TGGTGGTAGACTATAGCAGTTATTAATTCAGACCCATAACCATTCAGACCCATAACCATTCAGATGGTGGTAGACTATAGCAGTTATTAATTCAGACCCATAACCATTCAGATGGTGGTAGGCTATAGCAGTTATTAATTCAGACCCATAACCATTCAGATGGTGGTAGACTATAGCAGTTATTAATTCAGACCCATAACCATTCAGATGGTGGTAGACTATAGCAGTTTATTAATTCAGACCCATAACCATTCAGACCCATAACCATTCAGATGGTGGTAGGCTATAGCAGTTATTAATTCAGACCCATAACCATTCAGATGGTGGTAGACTATAGCAGTTATTAATTCAGACCCATAACCATTCAGATGGTGGTAGACTATAGCAGTTTATTAATTCAGACCCATAACCATTCAGATCCATTACCATTCAGATGGTGGTAGACTATAGCAGTTATTAATTCAGACACAACCATTCAGATGGTGGTAGACTATAGCAGTTATTAATTCAGACCCATAACCATTCAGATGGTGGTAGACTATAGCAGTTATTAATTCAGACTCATAACCATTCAGACCCATAACCATTCAGACCCATAACCATTCAGATCCATTACCATTCAGATGGTGGTAGACTATAGCAGTTATAAATTCAGACCCATAACCATTCAGATGGTGGTAGACTATAGCAGTTATTAATTCAGACCCATAACCATTCAGACCCATAACCATTCAGATGGTGGTAGACTATAGCAGTTATTAATTCAGACCCAGAACCATTCAGACCCATAACCATTCAGATGGTGGTAGACTATAGCAGTTATTAATTCAGACCCAGAACCATTCAGACCCATAACCATTCAGACCCATAACCATTCAGACCCATAACCATTCAGATGGTGGTAGACTATAGCAGTTATTAATTCAGACCCCTAACCATTCAGACCCATAACCATTCAGATGGTGGTAGACTATAGCAGTTATTAATTCAGACCCATAACCATTCAGACCCATAACCATTCAGATGGTGGTAGACTATAGCAGTTATTAATTCAGACCCATAACCATTCAGACCCATAACCATTCAGATGGTGGTAGACTATAGCAGTTATTAATTCAGACCCATAACCATTCAGACCCATAACCATTCAGATGGTGGTAGACTATAGCAGTTATTAATTCAGACCCATAACCATTCAGATGGTGGTAGACTATATCAGTTATTAATTCAGACCCATAACCATTCAGATGGTGGTAGACTATAGCAGTTATTAATTCAGACCCATAACCATTCAGACCCATAACCATTCAGATCCATAACCACTCAGACCCATAACTATTCAGATGGTGGTAGACTATAGCAGTTATTAATTCAGACCCATAACCATTCAGATGGTGGTAGACTATAGCAGTTATTAATTCAGACCCCTAACCATTCAGACCCATAACCATTCAGATGGTGGTAGACTATAGCAGTTATTAATTCAGACCCATAACCATTCAGACCCATAACCATTCAGATGGTGGTAGACTATAGCAGTTATTAATTCAGACCCATAACCATTCAGACCCATAACCATTCAGATGGTGGTAGACTTTAGCAGTTATTAATTCAGACCCATAACCATTCAGACCCATAACCATTCAGATGGTGGTAGGCTATAGCAGTTATTAATTCAGACCCATAACCATTCAGATGGTGGTAGACTATAGCAGTTATTAATTCAGACCCATAACCATTCAGATGGTGGTAGACTATAGCAGTTATTAATTCAGACCCATAACCATTCAGTTGGTGGTAGACTATAGCAGTTATTAATTCAGACCCATAACCATTCAGATGGTGGTAGACTATAGCAGTTATTAATTCAGACCCATAACCATTCAGATGGTGGTAGACTATAGCAGTTATTAATTCAGACCCATAACCATTCAGATGGTGGTAGACTATAGCAGTTATTAATTCAGACCCATAACCATTCAGACCCATAACCATTCAGATGGTGGTAGACTATAGCAGTTATTAATTCATAACCATTCAGACCCATAACCATTCAGACCCAGAACCATTCAGACCCATAACCATTCAGACCCATAACCATTCAGATGGTGGTAGACTATAGCAGTTATTAATTCAGACCCATAACCATTCAGACCCATAACCATTCAGATGGTGGTAGACTATAGCAGTTATTAATTCAGACCCATAACCATTCAGACCCATAACCATTCAGATGGTGGTAGACTATAGCAGTTATTAATTCATAACCATTCAGACCCAGAACCATTCAGACCCATAACCATTCACACCCAGAACCATTCAGACCCATAACCATTCAGACCCATAACCATTCAGACCCATAACCATTCAGATGGTGGTAGACTATAGCAGTTATTAATTCAGACCCATTCAATCTTAGTGAAGAGAAACGAAAGCTGTCTTCATCCAATTCTAGTCCTATATTATTCAAAGCATGTCATTTTAATGATGAAGATAAGGACAAACTAAACGTATTTAATTTAACTGTTGAGAACGAGGAAGGAAGGAATCAACAATAGACAGAGACAGAATAATAGACACAGCATTAGGGGAAATATTATGAAAGGAGTATACACTGAATGAACAAAACATTAAGAACACCTTCCTAATATTGAGTTGCGCCCACATGGGGTTTGAATTGTTACAAAGAAACCACTACTAACGGGACACCAATAAGAAGAAGAGACTCGCTTGGGCCAAGAAACACGAGCAATGGACATTAGACCGGTGGAAATCTGTCCTTTGGTTGAGAGAATGTCTAAACGAGTGTGCAAGGCTGTCATCAAGGCAAAGGGTGGCTACTTTGAAGAATCTCAAATATAACCGATATTTTCATGTGTTTAACACTTCTTTGGTTACTACATGATTCCACATGTGCTATTTCATAGTTTTGATGTCTTCACTATTATTCTACAATGTAGAAAATAGTTTTTAAAAAATAAAGAAAAACTCCTGAATACAAACCAAGAGCATATACCTATAACTCTACTGGGTCTCTAGAAAACCTTGAGTGTGTCCGTCACCGGGCCTAGAGAGAGGTCTGAAGTTGAGCCAGCCTGCGGCGACAAGTGTGGTAGACACTTTCACTGGTTGCCATGGCAGTTCCATCAGAACCGATTTTGGAGGGAGATGTTTTGGGGAAAAAGTGGATTCCTGGTTTTTGGCCGACCCTTATGTTGTTTTAGGCTGGGTACGGACAAACTGGGATCGGTTACATCTGTGAAAGAGAAGTGCAACTTGTTTTGATGGTTTGTGTATTTTCCGCCCAGAGGCAGCGGAAAGACGCGCGTCTCGAGGCTCAACCTGTAGTGCGTTGTGCTTTGCTCTCCGGAGTAGTGATGTGCAGTTTGTTTTGATGGTTTGTGTATTTTCCGCCCAGAGGCAGCGGAAAGACGCGCGTCTCGAGGCTCAACCTGTAGTGCGTTGTGCTTTGCTCTCCGGAGTAGTGATGTGCAGTTTGTTTTGATGGTTTGTGTATTTTCCGCCCAGAGGCAGCGGAAAGACGCGCGTCTATGGGGCTCAACCTGTAGTGCGTTGTGCTTTGCTCTCCGGAGTAGTGATGTGTAGTTTGTTTTGATGGTTTGTGTATTTCCCGCCCAGAGGCAGCGGAAAGACGCGCGTCTCGAGGCTCAACCTGTAGTGCGTTGTGCTTTGCTCTCCGGAGTAGTGATGTGCAGTTCGCGAAATATTCCTTATTTGTCCTGAACTTGTCAAAATGATCCAAGTCAGTAAACAGAGGCGTATTTTTTTAATTGTATTTAACCAGGCAAGTTAGTTAAGAACAAATTATTATTTTCAATGACGGCCTAGGGACAGTAACTGCCTGTTCAGGGGCAGAACGACAGATTTGTACCTTGAGGATTTGCAACCTTTCGGTTACTTGTCCAACGCTCTAACGACTAGACTACCCTGCCGCCCCGAAATCCCATCACTACTCGGATCAGGGCGCTGCTCAAATTAGTGATCAGTGGGGAAGTATTGAGTATAGAGTTGGATCAAATGAAAAATAATATTCTTGGCGTTTGTGACGCCCACCGTTTGGTGAGACGTAGACCCAGTGGCAATGGCGAGTCTGAGAATACCCCGTCTGTCTTGTTGAGCTTCGACACAGTTTCTACTGATAAGGCAACCTGGTCACATAGGCTAGACGTAACATAGTAAATGAAAATCCGATATGCAAAAATGTGCATTATATTTTTGGTGTGGTTACGTAAGACAAAAGGTTACTTAAGGAAAAGACTAAAGTAGGTTGGTTGGTCGGGGTGGATGGGTGGGCGTATAATGCGAACGTTTAGGTGTTCAAATCTAATCACGGACAACTTTAGCATTTAAGCTAATTAGCAACTTTGCAACTACTTACTACTTAGCATGTTAGCTAACCCTAACTCTAACCTTAACCCTTTAAACTAAGCCCTAACCTTAACCCTTTAAACGAACTCCTAACCTTAACCCTTTAAACTAAGCCCTAACCTTAACCCTTTAAACTAACTCCTAACCTTAACCTTTTAAACTAACTCCTAACCTTAACCCTTTAAACTAACTCCTAACCTTAACCCTATAAACTAACTCCTAACCTTAACCCTTTAAACTAACTCCTAACCTTAACCCTTTAAACTAACCCCTAACCTTAACCCTTTAAACTAACCCCTAACCTTAACCCTTTAAACTAACTCATAACCTTAACCTTTTAAACTAACCCCTAACCTTAACCCTTTAAACTAACTCCTAACCTTAACCTTTTAAACTAACTCCTAACCTTAACCCTTTATTTAAAAATAAAACTTTATTTAACTAGGCATGTCAGTTAAGAACAAATTCTTACCAAAAGGCCTCCTGCGGGAACGTGGGATAAATGTTTAAAAAATAGGACAAAACACATTACGACGAGAGAGACACCACAACACTACATAAAGAGAGACCTAAAGACAACAACATAGCATGGTAGCAATACAACATGACAACAACATGGTAGCAACACAACATGGTAGCAGCACAAAACATGGTACAAACATTATTGGGCACAGACAACAGCACAAAAGGCAAGGTAGAGACAACAATACAGCATGTGAAGCAGCCACAACTGTAACCCTAACCTGAACCCTAACCTGAACACCTAATCCCCTAGCTTATCTAACCTTAGCCACCAAGCTAACATTAACGATTAGCCACCTAGCCACCTATATAACATTAGTTACAACAAATTGGAAATCAGAACATATATGATTTTTGCAAATTTGTAACATATTGTACCAATTGCAATTCATAACATATCAGTCGAAACGTAAAATTTACATCCACAAGTTAATACATACCATGCGAAACATATCACACTAATTGGAACGTCCTGGAGTTACATTTACTATGTTACGTTTACCCCTTAAGTCCAGGTTGGATAAGGTGACGTAAGGTCATAGTTGCTATTCTGTGAGGGTCTACAGTATGTTCCAAACCCGTTACGGTGCTTTAGGTGCCAAGGATTCAGAGGTGTTGCCGCAGTGTGAAGAAGGGAGAACCCAAGATGTGAGAACTGTGCAGGATAGGAGTGTAAAGCTGGGATAGAGAAAGCACTGTGTGTCAACTGTGGGGATGCCAATGCAGCTGGGGACACAAAGTGCCCTGAAAGAGAGAGAGAGAGAGAGAGAGAGAGAGAGAGAGAGACATATTTCCCTCAGATTACACAGATCCACAAAGAATTCGAAAACAAACCCAATTTTGATAAACTCCCATATCTACTGGGTGAAATTCCACAGTGTGACATCACAGCAGCAAGATGTGTGACCTGTTGCCACGAGAAAAGGGCAACCAGTGAAGACCATTGTAAATACAACCCATATTTATGCTTATTTATTTTATCTTGTGTCCTTTAACCATTTGTACATTGTTAAAACACTGTATATATATATATATATATATATATAATATGACATTTGTAATGTCTTTATTGTTTTGAAACTTCTGTATGTGTAATGTTTACTGTTAATTTTTATTGTTTATTTCACTTTATATATTCACTTGATATATTATCTACCTCACTTGCTTTGGCAATGTTAACACATGTTTCCCATGCCAATAAAGCCCCTTGAATTGAATTGAATTGAATTGAGAGAGAGAGAGACAGGTTGAGATTGCCAGAGTTCGCATGGGGTAGAACGTTTCCTATGCTGAGGCAGCGAAGAGAGTAGCGGACAGCCCAAGGGTGAGTGATTCAACTGGAAGCCCCCCCACGCCCCACTGAATAGGACAGAAGTAAGGTTGGATTTCTTGCGTTTGTAGCCATGGTGATCAACTGTACTGCGCTGATGGAGCAGAAACCACAGAAGATAGATGAGGTAGTTGCAGCAGCAGAGAGATTTTAGTGTAGAAGATCTGCAAGGAGTTTAGAGAAGAGAGGTTACATCCTCCCAGGCTGATGTTGAGGGCTCGAAGAAGTGGGAGGGTGTACAGGTACAGGGTTAGATAGTAGATAGTGTATAGGTACAGGGTTAAATAGTGTATAGGTACAGGGTTAGATAGTGTATAGGTACAAAGTTAGATAGTGTATAGTGGTGAGGTTTTAATGGGTGTAGGGTTAGTTAGTAGGCCAATTTTTTTCACAAAGTAATGAATTCATACCACAGAATAGTAGGCTGATACACAGCCAATACAGTAGGTGGCGACATGCACCTATAATATTTGTTTGCGGACCGCCATAATAGCAACGAAGAAGAAGAACCGGCAGAAAATTCACACGAAGAAGAAAAGCCCCCTGCTCTTAGTCTTGACTTCGTCGCCACCTAGTGGTCCACAAACACTCTGCAGGGAAGATGAATCATGTGGTTTGTCATGTGATGGTAAACAGGAATTGAATTGAAAAACTTGAAACGATCAACATTTAGCGAGCTATCCTATAGGTGTATACCTTAAGGTGAGTACGGTTGTGAAATGATGCATGTAAAATATTTAGAAAGTTGAAAACTAGTCATCGCTCGGTCGGTAGAATTCACCGCTTGTTGCAAAATATCTTAACGGCCACTAGCTTCAAACTAGCCTGCTGGTGATAACTACATGTACAATTGTTTCATGTAGCTATCTGAACTCGTTAACATTATACAAATTAATACTATTTAGAGATGCAGTTTTAGTCCCTGGTTTAACCTGTGGCAGCTGTGTCTCTTTTTTTTTTACACAATACTAGTGTAGAAGTGGGCCAGAGCCCGAATTGCAGAGGCGCCTTGTCGACCTGAGACCGCCGCCATGGTGGATTTCCTGGCGGAAAACAACCTGTGCGGTCAGGCGGTGCTGAGGATCGTGTCCCGGGGAAACGCTATCATAGCCGAGCTCCTCCGCCTCTCGGAGTTCATCCCTGCTGTCTTCAGACTCAAAGACAAGAGCGACCAGCAGAAATACGGAGACATCATCTGTGACTTCAGCTACTTCAAGGTGAGAGGGGTTGTCTTGTTAAATGAGTATGAGATGAGATCACAGTGAAAGGACAATGTTTGGGGTGCAGCTCCTTAGATAATGGACACACACCGCCAGTGTCATGGTTAGGCCTTTCCAATTATGTGATTGCCACCTGTCATCTATGAACTAGATTGTTTAGAATGTGTTATGGCATGATGATGATGATGATGAAGTACAAATCAAATCTAATGTTATTTGGTCACATACACACGGTTAGCAGATGTTAATGCGAGTGTAGCGAAATGCTTGTGCTTCTAGTTCCGACAATGCAGTAATAACCAACAAGTAATCTAACCTAACAATTCCACAACAACTACCTTATACACACAAGTGTAAAGGAATGAAAGAATATTTACATAAAAATGTATGAATGAGAGATGGTACAGAACAGCATAGGCATGATGATGATGACGAAGAACAGGGATAATGTTATGTCCATGAGTAACCCTTTATATTCCCCCGTTGCCTTCCAGGGTCCAGAGTACTACGACAGTCTTTCCAGTTATCACGATGATGATGATGAAGAACAGGGATAATGTTATGTCCATGAGTAACCCTTTATATTCCCCCGTTGCCTTCCAGGGTCCAGAGTACTACGACAGTCTTTCCAGTTATCATGATGATGATGAAGAACAGGGATAATGTTACGTCCATGAGTAACCCTTTATATACTCCCGTTACCTTCCAGGGTCCAGAGTACTACGACAGTAAGCTAGAAGCCAAACCAGATCTGCAGGATCTGGACGATGAGTTCCGGGAGAACAACCTGGAGATACTCTCACGATTCTACCTGGCGTTTGAAAGTGTCCACAAGTACATCGTTGATCTAATCAGGTCATACAGAATTACCTCCTTACGATATCGACCTGTTTTGGATTTACATATTTTTGGTCTGTTCAGTCATTGAGCTGAAGTCTTACTGTGTGTTGTGTCAAGCAGTCTGTCTGTCTCTATTTACTCACCATGCTTTATCTAATCAGCTGTTCTGTCTCTGTCTCCTCACCATGCTTTATCTAATCAGCTGTTCTGTCTCTGTCTCCTCACCATGCTTTATCTAATCAGCTGTTCTGTCTCCTCACCATGCTTTATCTAATCAGCTGTTCTGTCTCCTCACCATGCTTTATCTAATCAGCTGTTCTGTCTCCTCACCATGCTTTATCTAATCAGCTGTTCTGTCTCCTCACCATGCTGTATCTAATCAGCTGTTCTGTCTCCTCACCATGCTTTATCTAATCAGCTGTTCTGTCTCCTCACCATGCTTTATCTAATCAGCTGTTCTGTCTCCTCACCATGCTTTATCTAATCAGCTGTTCTGTCTCCTCACCATGCTTTATCTAATCAGCTGTTCTGTCTCCTCACCATGCTTTATCTAATCAGCTGTTCTGTCTCCTCACCATGCTTTATCTAATCAGCTGTTCTGTCTCCTCACCATGCTTTATCTAATCAGCTGTTCTGTCTCCTCACCATGCTGTATCTAATCAGCTGTTCTGTCTCCTCACCATGCTGTATCTAATCAGCTGTTCTGTCTCCTCACCATGCTTTATCTAATCAGCTGTTCTGTCTCCTCACCATGCTTTATCTAATCAGCTGTTCTGTCTCCTCACCATGCTTTATCTAATCAGCTGTTCTGTCTCCTCACCATGCTTTATCTAATCAGCTGTTCTGTCTCCTCACCATGCTTTATCTAATCAGCTGTTCTGTCTCCTCACCATGCTTTATCTAATCAGCTGTTCTGTCTCCTCACCATGCTTTATCTAATCAGCCGTTCTGTCTCCTCACCATGCTTTATCTAATCAGCCGTTCTGTCTCCTCACCATGCTTTATCTAATCAGCCGTTCTGTCTAATCACCATGCTTTATCTAATCAGCTGTTCTGTCTCTGTCTCCTCACCATGCTTTATCTAATCAGCTGTTCTGTCTCCTCACCATGCTTTATCTAATCAGATGTTCTGTCTCTGTCTCCTCACCATGCTGTATCTAATCAGCCGTTCTGTCTCCTCACCATGCTTTATCTAATCAGCTGTTCTGTCTCCTCACCATGCTGTATCTAATCAGCTGTTCTGTCTCCTCACCATGCGTTTATCTAATCAGCTGTTCTGTCTCCTCACCATGCTTTATCTAATCAGCTGTTCTGTCTCCTCACCATGCTTTATCTAATCAGCTGTTCTGTCTCCTCACCATGCTTTATCTAATCAGCTGTTCTGTCTGTCTCCTCACCATGCTTTATCTAATCAGCTGTTGTGTCTCTGTCTCCTCACCATGCTTTATCTAATCAGCTGTTCTGTCTCCTCACCATGCTTTATCTAATCAGCTGTTCTGTCTCTGTCTCCTCACCATGCTTTATCTAATCAGCTGTTCTTCTCTCCAGGTACCTGGATGACCTGTATGAAGGAGTTTACATTCAACAGACCCTGGAGACTGTGCTGCTGAATGAGGATGGAAAACAGCTCCTGGTAAAACAACATTTACATTTTCAAGTCAGTTAAGAATAAATTCGTATTTTCAAAGACGGTTAACTGCCTTGTTCAGGGGCAGAACGACAGATTTTTTTTACCTCGTCAGCTCGGGAGATTCGATCTTGCAACCTTTCGGTTACTAGTCCAACGCTCTAACCACCTGCCTACCCCCTCTAACCACTAGGCTACCCTGCCGCCCCAATCTCTTGTAATTACTTAGATTTTGTAAAAGGGCCCCCGGGGGGGGGGGGGGGGGCGTGTTCTCTGGAAGCTTCGTAGCTCTATGATCAACTTATATACATTTAGGAAAATCGTCCTTGTATGTTTGGCGATGTCCTGAAGGTATGTTAGAGTCCTACCATGTGCTGTTTGTCTCCTTGTTAACCAGTGTGAGGCGCTGTATGTCCTGAAGGTATGTGAGAGTCCTACCATGTGTTGTTTGTCTCCTTGTTAACCAGTGTGAGGCCCTGTATCTCTATGGAGTCATGCTGTTGGTTATTGACCAGAAGATGGAGGGGGAGGTCAGAGAGAGGATGCTGGTGTCCTACTATAGATACAGGTGAGACCTTTGCTGCTGTTTTGGGGGGAAAATGGCTTCTACATCCTTTATACAATTCAAACCTTTTAAGAATCAATCCTCTTTGTTATTTTGTCAGGGACCCTTTAATGCTGCCAGTAATACTATCTGTAATACTATGATAATATCTATACTACTAGCTATAATACTAGCTATAATACTGTAATACTATCTGTAATACTATGATAATATCTATACTACTAGCTATAATACTGTAATACTAGCTATAATACTATAATACTAGCTATAATACTGTAATACTAGCTAAAATACTGTAATACCAGCTATAATACTATAATACTAGCTATAATACTGTAATACTAGCTATAATACTGTAATACTATCTATAATACTGTAATACCAGCTATAATACTATAATACTAGCTATAATACTGTAATATTAGCTATAATACTGCAATACTATCTATAATACTGTAATACTGGCTATAATACTATAATACTAGCTATAATACTGTAATACTAGCTATAATACTGTAATACTATCTATAATACTGTAATACCAGCTATAATACTATAATACTAGCTATAATACTGTAATACTAGCTATAATACTGTAATACTATCTATAATACTGTAATACTATCTATAATACTGTAATACTATCTTTAATACTGTAATACTATCTAGAATACTATAATACTATCTATACTACTATCTATAATGCTATACTACTATCTATGATACTCTCTATAATACTGTAATACTATCTAGAATACTATAATACTATCTATACTACTATCTATAATGCTATACTACTATCTATGATACTCTCTATAATACTGTTATACTATCTATGATACTATAATACACTCTATAATACTGTAATACTACTATCTGTAATACTATCTATAATACTAAAATACTCTCTATAATACTGTAATACTACTATCTGTAATACTATCTATGATACTATAATACACTCTATAATACTGTAATACTATCTATAATACTGTAATACACTCTATAATACTATAATACACTCTATAATACTGTAATACTATCTATAATACTGTAATACTATCTATGATACTATAATACACTCTATAATACTGTAATACTATCTATAATACTGTAATACTATCTATAATACTGTAATACTACTATCTATACTACTATCTATAATGCTATACTACTATCTATGATACTCTCTATAATACTGTAATACTATCTATAATACTGTTATACTATCTATGATACTATAATACACTCTATAATACTGTAATACTATCTATAATACTGTAATACTATCTATAATACTGTAATACTATCTATACTACTATCTATAATACTATAATACTTTACTACTATCTATAATACTATCTATAATACTATAATACTGTAATACTATCTATAATACTGTAATACTACTATATATAATACTATGATACTCTCTATACTACTATAATACTCTCTATAATACTGTAATACTATCTATAATACTATAATACTATCTATAATACTGTAATACTACTATCTATACTACTATCTATAATACTAAAATACTCTCTATAATACTGTAATACTACTATCTGTAATACTATCTATAATACTATGATACTATCTATGATACTATAATACACTCTATAATACTGTAATACTATCTATAATACTGCAATACACTCTATAATACTATAATACACTCTATAATACTGTAATACTATCTATGATACTATAATACACTCTATAATACTGTAATACTATCTATAATACTGTAATACAATCTATAATACTATAATACTGTAATACTACTATCTATAATACTATGATACTCTCTATACTACTATAATACTGTAATACTATCTATAATACTATAATACTATCTATAATACTGTAATACAATCTATAATACTATAATACTGTAATACTACTATCTATAATACTATGATACTCTCTATACTACTATAATACTGTAATACTATCTATAATACTATAATACTATCTATAATACTGTAATACTACTATCTATACTACTATCTATAATACTAAAATACTCTCTAATACTGTAATACTACTATCTGTAATACTATCTATAATACTATGATACTATCTATGATACTATAATACACTCTATAATACTGTAATACTATCTATAATACTGCAATACACTCTATAATACTATAATACACTCTATAATACTGTAATACTATCTATGATACTATAATACACTCTATAATACTGTAATACTATCTATAATACTGTAATACTATCTATAATACTGTAATACTACTATCTATACTACTATCTATAATGCTATACTACTATCTATGATACTCTCTATAATACTGTAATACTATCTATAATACTGGTATACTATCTATGATAATATAATACACTCTATAATACTGTAATACTATCTATAATACTGTTATACTATCTATGATACTATAATACACTCTATAATACTGTAATACTATCTATAATACTGTTATACTATCTATGATACTATAATACACTCTATAATACTGTAATACTATCTATAATACTGTAATACTATCTATAATACTGTAATACTACTATCTATACTACTATCTATAATGCTATACTACTATCTATGATACTCTCTATAATACTGTAATACTATCTATAATACTGTAATACTATCTATACTACTGTCTATAATACTATCAATACTACTATCTATAATACTATAATACTTTACTACTATCTATAATACTATCTATACTACTGTAATACAATCTATAATACTATAATACTGTAATACTATATATAATACTGTAATACTACTATCTATAATACTATGATACTCTCTATACTACTATAATACTCTCTATAATACTGTAATGCCATCTATAATACTATCTATAATACTATAATACTATAATACTCTCTAATACTGTAATACTATCTATAATGCTATACTACTATCTATACTACTATCTATAATACTAAAATACTCTATAATACTGTAATACTATCTATAATGCTATACTACTATCTATACTACTATCTACAATACTGTAATACTATCTATAATACTGTAATACTACTATCTATACTACTATCTATAATGCTATACTACTATCTATGATACTCTCTATAATACTGTAATACTATCTATAATACTGTAATACTATCTATAATACTGTAATACTATCTATAATACTGTAATACTATCTATAATACTGTAATACTACTATCTATACTACTATCTATAATGCTATACTACTATCTATGATACTCTCTATAATACTGTAATACTATCTATAATACTGTAATACTATCTATACTACTGTCTAATACTATCAATACTACTATCTATAATACTATAATTCTTTACTACTATCTATAATACTATCTATACTACTGTAATACAATCTATAATACT
>NW_027259394.1:0-32542 GCF_045791955.1 Oncorhynchus clarkii lewisi
GTGGAATCTGAAGCCCACACCCAACCATAAACCCATATAATAGAACATGCGCTGTGGGCTACAGTCAGAGACTGAGGAATCTGAAACCCACACCCAACCATAAACCCATATAATAGAACATGCTCTGTGGGCTACAGTCAGAGACTGAGGAATCTGAAGCCCACACCCAACCATAAACCCATATAATAGAGCATGCGCTGTGGGCTACAGTCAGAGACTGAGGAATCTGAAACCCACACCCAACCATAAACCCATATAATAGAACATGCGCTGTGGGCTACAGTCAGAGACTGAGGAATCTGAAGCCCACACCCAACCATAAACCCATATAATAGAACATGCTCTGTGGGCTACAGTCAGAGACTGAGGAATCTGAAGCCCACACCCAACCATAAACCCCTATAATAGAACATGCGCTGTGGGCTACAGTCAGAGACTGTGGAATCTGAAGCCCACACCCAACCATAAACCCATATAATAGAACATGCGCTGTGGGCTACAGTCAGAGACTGAGGAATCTGAAACCCACACCCAACCATAAACCCATATAATAGAACATGCGCTGTGGGCTACAGTCAGAGACTGAGGAATCTGAAGCCCACACCCAACCATAAACTCATATAATAGAACATGCTCTGTGGGCTACAGTCAGAGACTGAGGAATCTGAAGCCCACACCCAACCATAAACCCATATAATAGAACATGCGCTGTGGGCTACAGTCAGAGACTGAGGAATGATTTTATGACAGTGGGTGCAGGATATTTACACATGTTTCTTTTCACACTTTTTGGTAGGCTATTTGTCAGTCAACGTGTCTGTAATTGGATATAGTACATGCAGCTTCTCTTCTATCATGTTGCCCTTGAAGACTTTATAAACCGTTGCTCACCAGAATGTTTGAATCAAGTTGACATCGTTAAAGTCTTCTATCTGCTTCTATAGCGGAGCAAAGACGTTTAGGGACTGGGGAGAAAATTAAATTACAAAAATAAAAAACATAGACCTGAAAAAGGTTTTCTGTGCAAATTTTCCAAGGAAATAGAAACCTGTCTAAACATCCTAACATGTTTCTGATGAGATTTGGCTTCGGTTAATATTTTAAGTGACAAAAATATTATCCGTTTTTTGATGATTAAAATAAGTTTACTGACTGTATTTAAGTGACTGAAATATGATCAGCTTTTTGATGATTAAAATACCTCTACTGGCTGTATTTAACTGCCTATTCACATTCTCTGAAAGAAATCAATCATATTTCTCCTGTTCCAGAGTCAAAATGTTTTCTACATTTGGTGTCTAATTTTACTGCAGGAGTTCATATTATGGGGCCTAAGAACCATCACACTTCCATCATCCTGTTTTAACACTTCACCAAATCTTTCCTACAATTACATTTCTGGCCTTCTCGTTATTTTCAACTTTCCATTTCGCAGCTTTTCCCTTTTGGAACAACACAATTTTCCTGCCCATTCCCAAAAGCATGTATCCATTGGTGTGTAGGCTATTTGGCACGTACAAACTTGTAGAACCAATAAGGGATATCGCTTACTTCTTATATGGAACCCCTAAAAGTTCTATATAGAAACCTTTAATGGGGTCTTTGATTTCCGGTCACAACTTGCAGAATTGTTTACGTGCTGCTGTGCGTTTTGTTGCTAACCTGACTTTGCTACCTGACAACTTTACGGTTTTTACTTTTTAATTACCGTTTATATTTTTAGTTTTTCCCTCACTAAATGTTTTTTCCCTCAACCTTTTCACTCCGGACGCTTTATCTGGAAGTGGTTCGTCAGGACCTCCAACAGCCGAAGCTAAGTAGTAACATTAACATGATGCCCTCTAATTGCAGTCGCTGTACTCATAATATACAGGAGAACGATCGCCTTACGGTGAGGATAGCTGTGCTGCAAGCCCAGCTTCAGACGCAATCGTTAGGCAAGGGTAATTTCAGTGTAGGAAAGGATGAAACAGCGTCTGTGCCACCAGTAAGTACAGATAGTAATGTTAGTATAAATCCCCTCACACGGTCCGCGCAGCCGGACAACTTTCTCATGGCTTCTGGAGGGAAATGCTGTAGGAATGCTCAACCGGTGTCGCTCATTCAGCCGACAGAAACGTTCAACTGGTTCTCCCCATTAAGCAGCGAGTCAGAGTCCGAGGCCGAGCCTTCTCTGGTCTCTCCTCCTCCCGTTACGGGGTCTGAGACGCCGAAGCCTCCCACATTAGGTCTGACAAATTGAAAATCCTAGTCATTGGCGACTCCATTACAAGTAGTAGTAGACTTAAAACGAATCATCCAGCGATCATACACTGTTTACCAGGGGGCAGGGCTACCGACGTTAAGGCTAATCTGAAGATGGTGCTGGCTAAAGCTAAAACTGATGAGTGTAGAGAGTATAGGGATATTGTTATCCACGTCGTTAGGATGAAACAATCAGAGGTCACCAAGCGCAGCATAGCTTCAGCGTGTAAATCAGCTAGAAAGATTGGTCAGCATCGAGTAATTGTCTCTGGCCCCCTCCCAGTTGGGGGAGTGATGAGTCTCACAACTCAATTGCTGGTTGAAAACTGTTTTCTGCTCCTCCCAAAAGATAGAATTTGTAGATAATTGGCCCTCTTTCTGGGACTCACCCACAAACAGGACCAAGCCTGACCTGCTGAGGAGTGACGGACTCCATCCTAGCTGGAGGGGTGCTCTCATCTTATCTACGAACATAGACAGGGCTCTAACTCCCTTAGCTCCACAATGAAGTAGGGTGCATGCCAGGCTGCCAGCTTAGTGGAGTCTGCAACTAGCACAGTCAGTGTAGTCAGCTCAGCTATCCCCATTGAGACCGTGTCTGTGCCTCGACCGAGTTTGGGCAAAACTAAACATGGCGGTGTTCGCCTTAGCAATCTCACTGGAATAAAGACCTCCTCCATTCCTGCCATTATTGAAAGAGATCGTGATACCTCACAGTTGGTGGTTGAAGATATCCCTCCAGTGGTGTGGGGGCTGTGCTTTGCCAAAGTGGGTGGGGTTATATTGTCACGTTCTGACCATAGTTCTTGTGTGTTTTCCTTGTTTTAGTGTTGGTCAGGAAGTGAGCTGGGTGGGCATTCTATGTTGTGTGTCTAGTTTGTCCGTTTCTATGTATGGCCTGATATGGTTTTCAATCAGAGGCAGGTGTTAGTCATTGTCTTTGATTGGGAACCATATTTAGGTAGCTTGTTTTGTGTTGGGGTTTGTGGGTGATTGTTTCCTGTCTTTGTGTCTATGCACCAGATAGGACTGGTTTCGGTTTTCACATTTGTTGTGTTGTAATTTGAAGTGTTCAGTTGGGATTTATTATTAAAGAAGATGAACACTCACCACGCTGCGCTTTGGTCCTCTCTTTCCCAGGAAGAAAGCCGTTACATATATCCTGCCTATTTGGATCTGTCCAGGGGGTATCATCGGATGGGGCCACAGTGTCTCCTGACCCCTTCTGTCTCAACCTCCAGTAGTTATGCTGCAGTCGTCGGGGGGCTAGAGTTAGTCTGTTTTATCTGCAGTATTTCTCTTGTTTTATCCGGTGTGAATTTAAGTAGTCTCTCTCTCTCTCTCTCTTTAGAACACCTACATTAATTAAATGCATTTCAATTAACCTTCTTCTTAAAAGTTCATTTGTGGAATTTATTTCCTTCGTAAAGCGTTTGAGCCAATCAGTTGTGACGAGGTGGGGGTGTATACAGAAGATAGCCCTATTTGGTAAAAGACAAAGTCCATATTATGGCAAGAACAGCTCAAATAAGCAAAGAGAAATGACAGTCCATCATTACTTTAAGACATGAAGGTCAGTCAATACGGAACATTTCAAGAACTTTGAACGTTTCTTCAAGTTCAGTCGCAAAAACCATCAAAAGCCATGATGAAACTGGCTCTCATGAGGACCGCCACAGGAATAGAATTACCAGCCCCAGAAATTGCAGCGCAAACAAATGCTTCACAGAGTTCAAGAAACAGACATCTCAAAAGCAACTGTTCAGAGGAGACTGCGTGAATCAAGCCTTCATGGTCTATTTGCTGCAAAGAAACCACTACTAAAGGACACCAATAAGAAGAAGAGACTAGTTTGGGCCAAGAAACATGAGCAATGGACTGGTGGAAATCTGTCCTTTGGTCAGAAGTCCAAATTTGAGATTTTTGGTTCCATCCGCTGTGTCTTTGTGGGACGCGGTATGGGGGAACAGATGATCTCTGCATGTGTATTTCCTACCATAAAGCATGGAGGAGGAGGTGTTATGGTGTGGGGGGTGCTGTGCTGGTGACACTGTCTGTGATTTATTTAGAATTCAAGGCACACTTAACTAGCATAGCTACCACAGCATTCTGCAGCATTACTCCATCCAATCTGGTTTGCATTTATTGGGACTATCATTTGTTCTTCAATAGGACAATGACCCAAAACACACCTCCAGGCTGTGTAAGGGCTATTTGACCAAGAAGGAGTGTGATGGAGTGCTGCATCAGATGGCCTGGCCTCCATAATCCCCCAACCTCAACCAAATTGGGATGGTTTGTAATGAGTCCGACCGCAGAGTGAAGGAAAAGCAGACAACAATTGCTCAGCATATGTGGGAAGTCCTTCAAGCATTCCAGGTGAAGCTGGTTGAGAGAATTCCAAGAGTGTGCAAAGCTGTCATCAAGGCAAAGGGTTCCCAAGTGTATTTGGCTATGGTGTATGTAAACTTCCGACTTCAACTGTATGTATTTGACTCAGGTCTGACTCTTAATCTCGACCTATCAGATGTTATGATAGAACTCCAGTGCAGAAGTAGAGAGGGAAATAAAGATACTGGAACATGTTCGATGGCAGTGTGAGTATGAAAGCACATTGACATCTCATTATATTCAATCAGCACAGTCAAGCACTCTGAAGTGGGGTGGTGAAAATGGACCTCCATTTTGGGCCAATTGTATAATCCCTGAGCTGATCAGAGTGTGGATAATTGTGAAGATTATGCCGTGGAAGGAGCGAACCTACGGCTCTGACAGACAGAGAGAGATGGAAAGAAAGTGTTGAGAGAGAATGAGAGAGGAGGGGGAGATAGAAGTGAATGGAAAGAGAGAGAAAGACGGTGGGAGGGAGGGAAAAAGAAATAGGAGAGAAGGAGAGAGAGAGAGAGATAGAGAGAAGAGAGAGAGACAATGAGAGAGACCATTACCATGTTAAAAGTGAAGGCATGTATAGTGGAGAACGAATGCTCTGCATGCCACGACATTACCCAGCAATAAGGGACACTTTGGTCACCTATAATCTAGACCTCAATCTTTAGCTTATTTCGTGTCTACAGGCCTTTGGTGAGAGGGAAGGTAACGCGTGTGCATGCTCGGGCGTGTCTGCATGCTGTGTGTGTGCATGTGTGTGTACGAGTGTGTGTGTGTGGTAGGGGAGCCTTTCTCCACGAGAGACAGAGGGGACATTGTGTCCCTCTCAGGTCCAGCGTGGCCTTGGCTGTTGCAAGACCCTTTTTTTTATCCCAGAGGCAAAAAATAACCCCAACTACACCCCCCCTTCTGCTCCCCTCTCCCCTGGCTGACCCCCACCTCTTCCCCATCATCCCATCCTCTCTCTCTCCCGTAACTGATTCTACCGCTGACACACACAGCCTGTCCCCATCCTCTCTCTCCCCTCTCACTCATTCTCTCTCTCTCTTCCGTAACTGATTATATCTCTGACACACACAGCCTGTCCCCATCCTCTCTCTCTCCCCTCTCACTCATTCTCTCTCTCTCCCATAACTGATTCTACGTCTGACACACACAGCCTTTCCCCATCCTTTACTGCTAAGAAGAGGTTGCTCTATGTGATCAAGTGGAAATCTGAAGCCCACACCCAAACATAAACCCATATAATAGAGCATGCGCTGTGGGCTACAGTCAGAGACTGTGGAATCTGAAGCCCACACCCAACCATAAACCCATATAATAGAACATGCGCTGTGGGCTACATTCAGAGACTGAGGAATCTGAAGCCCACACCCAACCATAAACCCATATAATAGAACATGCTCTGTGGGCTACAGTAAGAGACTGAGGAATCTGAAGCCCACACCCAACAGTAAACCCATATAATAGAACATGCGCTGTGGGCTACAGTCAGAGACTGTGGAATCTGAAGCCCACACCCAACCATAAACCCATATAATAGAACATGCGCTGTGGGCTACAGTCAGAGACTGAGGAATCTGAAACCCACACCCAACCATAAACCCATATAATAGAACATGCTCTGTGGGCTACAGTCAGAGACTGAGGAATCTGAAGCCCACACCCAACCATAAACCCATATAATAGAACATGCTCTGTGGGCTACAGTCAGAGACTGAGGAATCTGAAGACCACACCCAACCATAAACCCATATAATAGAACATGCGCTGTGGGCTACAGTCAGAGACTGAGGAATCTGAAACCCACACCCAACCATAAACCCATATAATAGAACATGCGCTGTGGGCTACAGTCAGAGACTGAGGAATCTGAAGCCCACACCCAACCATAAACCCATATAATAGAACATGCTCTGTGGGCTACAGTCAGAGACTGAGGAATCTGAAGCCCACACCCAACCATAAACCCCTATAATAGAACATGCGCTGTGGGCTACAGTCAGAGACTGTGGAATCTGAAGCCCACTCCCAACCATAAACCCATATAATAGAACATGCTCTGTGGGCTACAGTCAGAGACTGAGGAATCTGAAGCCCACACCCAACCATAAACCCATATAATAGAACATGCTCTGTGGGCTACAGTCAGAGACTGAGGAATCTGAAGACCACACACAACCATAAACCCATATAATAGAACATGCGCTGTGGGCTACAGTCAGAGACTGAGGAATCTGAAACCCACACCCAACCATAAACCCATATAATAGAACATGCGCTGTGGGCTACAGTCAGAGACTGAGGAATCTGAAGCCCACAACCAAACCATAAACCCATATAATAGAACATGCTCTGTGGGCTACAGTCAGAGACTGAGGAATCTGAAGCCCACACCCAACCATAAACCCATATAATAGAACATGCGCTGTGGGCTACAGTCAGAGACTGTGGAATCTGAAGCCCACACCCAACCATAAACCCATATAATAGAACATGCGCTGTGGGCTACAGTCAGAGACTGAGGAATCTGAAACCCACACCCAACCATAAACCCATATAATAGAACATGCTCTGTGGGCTACAGTCAGAGACTGAGGAATCTGAAGCCCACACCCAACCATAAACCCATATAATAGAACATGCTCTGTGGGCTACAGTCAGAGACTGAGGAATCTGAAGACCACACCCAACCATAAACCCATATAATAGAGCATGCGCTGTGGGCTACAGTCAGAGACTGAGGAATCTGAAGCCCACACCCAACCATAAACCCATATAATAGAACATGCGCTGTGGGCTACAGTCAGAGACTGAGGAATCTGAAACCCACACCCAACCATAAACCCATATTATAGAACATGCGCTGTGGGCTACAGTCAGAGACTGAGGAATCTGAAGCCCACACCCAACCATAAACCCATATAATAGAACATGCTCTGTGGGCTACAGTCAGAGACTGAGGAATCTGAAGCCCACACCCAACCATAAACCCATATAATAGAACATGCGCTGTGGGCTACAGTCAGAGACTGTGGAATCTGAAGCCCACACCCAACCATAAACCCATATAATAGAACATGCGCTGTGGGCTACAGTCAGAGACTGAGGAATCTGAAACCCACACCCAACCATAAACCCATATAATAGAACATGCTCTGTGGGCTACAGTCAGAGACTGAGGAATCTGAAGCCCACACCCAACCATAAACCCATATAATAGAGCATGCGCTGTGGGCTACAGTCAGAGACTGAGGAATCTGAAACCCACACCCAACCATAAACCCATATAATAGAACATGCGCTGTGGGCTACAGTCAGAGACTGAGGAATCTGAAGCCCACACCCAACCATAAACCCATATAATAGAACATGCTCTGTGGGCTACAGTCAGAGACTGAGGAATCTGAAGCCCACACCCAACCATAAACCCCTATAATAGAACATGCGCTGTGGGCTACAGTCAGAGACTGTGGAATCTGAAGCCCACACCCAACCATAAACCCATATAATAGAACATGCGCTGTGGGCTACAGTCAGAGACTGAGGAATCTGAAACCCACACCCAACCATAAACCCATATAATAGAACATGCGCTGTGGGCTACAGTCAGAGACTGAGGAATCTGAAGCCCACACCCAACCATAAACTCATATAATAGAACATGCTCTGTGGGCTACAGTCAGAGACTGAGGAATCTGAAGCCCACACCCAACCATAAACCCATATAATAGAACATGCGCTGTGGGCTACAGTCAGAGACTGAGGAATGATTTTATGACAGTGGGTGCAGGATATTTACACATGTTTCTTTTCACACTTTTTGGTAGGCTATTTGTCAGTCAACGTGTCTGTAATTGGATATAGTACATGCAGCTTCTCTTCTATCATGTTGCCCTTGAAGACTTTATAAACCGTTGCTCACCAGAATGTTTGAATCAAGTTGACATCGTTAAAGTCTTCTATCTGCTTCTATAGCGGAGCAAAGACGTTTAGGGACTGGGGAGAAAATTAAATTACAAAAATAAAAAACATAGACCTGAAAAAGGTTTTCTGTGCAAATTTTCCAAGGAAATAGAAACCTGTCTAAACATCCTAACATGTTTCTGATGAGATTTGGCTTCGGTTAATATTTTAAGTGACAAAAATATTATCCGTTTTTTGATGATTAAAATAAGTTTACTGACTGTATTTAAGTGACTGAAATATGATCAGCTTTTTGATGATTAAAATACCTCTACTGGCTGTATTTAACTGCCTATTCACATTCTCTGAAAGAAATCAATCATATTTCTCCTGTTCCAGAGTCAAAATGTTTTCTACATTTGGTGTCTAATTTTACTGCAGGAGTTCATATTATGGGGCCTAAGAACCATCACACTTCCATCATCCTGTTTTAACACTTCACCAAATCTTTCCTACAATTACATTTCTGGCCTTCTCGTTATTTTCAACTTTCCATTTCGCAGCTTTTCCCTTTTGGAACAACACAATTTTCCTGCCCATTCCCAAAAGCATGTATCCATTGGTGTGTAGGCTATTTGGCACGTACAAACTTGTAGAACCAATAAGGGATATCGCTTACTTCTTATATGGAACCCCTAAAAGTTCTATATAGAAACCTTTAATGGGGTCTTTGATTTCCGGTCACAACTTGCAGAATTGTTTACGTGCTGCTGTGCGTTTTGTTGCTAACCTGACTTTGCTACCTGACAACTTTACGGTTTTTACTTTTTAATTACCGTTTATATTTTTAGTTTTTCCCTCACTAAATGTTTTTTCCCTCAACCTTTTCACTCCGGACGCTTTATCTGGAAGTGGTTCGTCAGGACCTCCAACAGCCGAAGCTAAGTAGTAACATTAACATGATGCCCTCTAATTGCAGTCGCTGTACTCATAATATACAGGAGAACGATCGCCTTACGGTGAGGATAGCTGTGCTGCAAGCCCAGCTTCAGACGCAATCGTTAGGCAAGGGTAATTTCAGTGTAGGAAAGGATGAAACAGCGTCTGTGCCACCAGTAAGTACAGATAGTAATGTTAGTATAAATCCCCTCACACGGTCCGCGCAGCCGGACAACTTTCTCATGGCTTCTGGAGGGAAATGCTGTAGGAATGCTCAACCGGTGTCGCTCATTCAGCCGACAGAAACGTTCAACTGGTTCTCCCCATTAAGCAGCGAGTCAGAGTCCGAGGCCGAGCCTTCTCTGGTCTCTCCTCCTCCCGTTACGGGGTCTGAGACGCCGAAGCCTCCCACATTAGGTCTGACAAATTGAAAATCCTAGTCATTGGCGACTCCATTACAAGTAGTAGTAGACTTAAAACGAATCATCCAGCGATCATACACTGTTTACCAGGGGGCAGGGCTACCGACGTTAAGGCTAATCTGAAGATGGTGCTGGCTAAAGCTAAAACTGATGAGTGTAGAGAGTATAGGGATATTGTTATCCACGTCGTTAGGATGAAACAATCAGAGGTCACCAAGCGCAGCATAGCTTCAGCGTGTAAATCAGCTAGAAAGATTGGTCAGCATCGAGTAATTGTCTCTGGCCCCCTCCCAGTTGGGGGAGTGATGAGTCTCACAACTCAATTGCTGGTTGAAAACTGTTTTCTGCTCCTCCCAAAAGATAGAATTTGTAGATAATTGGCCCTCTTTCTGGGACTCACCCACAAACAGGACCAAGCCTGACCTGCTGAGGAGTGACGGACTCCATCCTAGCTGGAGGGGTGCTCTCATCTTATCTACGAACATAGACAGGGCTCTAACTCCCTTAGCTCCACAATGAAGTAGGGTGCATGCCAGGCTGCCAGCTTAGTGGAGTCTGCAACTAGCACAGTCAGTGTAGTCAGCTCAGCTATCCCCATTGAGACCGTGTCTGTGCCTCGACCGAGTTTGGGCAAAACTAAACATGGCGGTGTTCGCCTTAGCAATCTCACTGGAATAAAGACCTCCTCCATTCCTGCCATTATTGAAAGAGATCGTGATACCTCACAGTTGGTGGTTGAAGATATCCCTCCAGTGGTGTGGGGGCTGTGCTTTGCCAAAGTGGGTGGGGTTATATTGTCACGTTCTGACCATAGTTCTTGTGTGTTTTCCTTGTTTTAGTGTTGGTCAGGAAGTGAGCTGGGTGGGCATTCTATGTTGTGTGTCTAGTTTGTCCGTTTCTATGTATGGCCTGATATGGTTTTCAATCAGAGGCAGGTGTTAGTCATTGTCTTTGATTGGGAACCATATTTAGGTAGCTTGTTTTGTGTTGGGGTTTGTGGGTGATTGTTTCCTGTCTTTGTGTCTATGCACCAGATAGGACTGGTTTCGGTTTTCACATTTGTTGTGTTGTAATTTGAAGTGTTCAGTTGGGATTTATTATTAAAGAAGATGAACACTCACCACGCTGCGCTTTGGTCCTCTCTTTCCCAGGAAGAAAGCCGTTACATATATCCTGCCTATTTGGATCTGTCCAGGGGGTATCATCGGATGGGGCCACAGTGTCTCCTGACCCCTTCTGTCTCAACCTCCAGTAGTTATGCTGCAGTCGTCGGGGGGCTAGAGTTAGTCTGTTTTATCTGCAGTATTTCTCTTGTTTTATCCGGTGTGAATTTAAGTAGTCTCTCTCTCTCTCTCTCTTTAGAACACCTACATTAATTAAATGCATTTCAATTAACCTTCTTCTTAAAAGTTCATTTGTGGAATTTATTTCCTTCGTAAAGCGTTTGAGCCAATCAGTTGTGACGAGGTGGGGGTGTATACAGAAGATAGCCCTATTTGGTAAAAGACAAAGTCCATATTATGGCAAGAACAGCTCAAATAAGCAAAGAGAAATGACAGTCCATCATTACTTTAAGACATGAAGGTCAGTCAATACGGAACATTTCAAGAACTTTGAACGTTTCTTCAAGTTCAGTCGCAAAAACCATCAAAAGCCATGATG
The DNA here is from genome assembly GCF_045791955.1 of Oncorhynchus clarkii lewisi. Lineage (NCBI taxonomy): Eukaryota > Metazoa > Chordata > Actinopteri > Salmoniformes > Salmonidae > Oncorhynchus > Oncorhynchus clarkii. The sequence goes on from NW_027259394.1 coordinate 11,562, forward strand.
AAACTGGCTCTCATGAGGACCGCCACAGGAATAGAATTACCAGCCCCAGAAATTGCAGCGCAAACAAATGCTTCACAGAGTTCAAGAAACAGACATCTCAAAAGCAACTGTTCAGAGGAGACTGCGTGAATCAAGCCTTCATGGTCTATTTGCTGCAAAGAAACCACTACTAAAGGACACCAATAAGAAGAAGAGACTAGTTTGGGCCAAGAAACATGAGCAATGGACTGGTGGAAATCTGTCCTTTGGTCAGAAGTCCAAATTTGAGATTTTTGGTTCCATCCGCTGTGTCTTTGTGGGACGCGGTATGGGGGAACAGATGATCTCTGCATGTGTATTTCCTACCATAAAGCATGGAGGAGGAGGTGTTATGGTGTGGGGGGTGCTGTGCTGGTGACACTGTCTGTGATTTATTTAGAATTCAAGGCACACTTAACTAGCATAGCTACCACAGCATTCTGCAGCATTACTCCATCCAATCTGGTTTGCATTTATTGGGACTATCATTTGTTCTTCAATAGGACAATGACCCAAAACACACCTCCAGGCTGTGTAAGGGCTATTTGACCAAGAAGGAGTGTGATGGAGTGCTGCATCAGATGGCCTGGCCTCCATAATCCCCCAACCTCAACCAAATTGGGATGGTTTGTAATGAGTCCGACCGCAGAGTGAAGGAAAAGCAGACAACAATTGCTCAGCATATGTGGGAAGTCCTTCAAGCATTCCAGGTGAAGCTGGTTGAGAGAATTCCAAGAGTGTGCAAAGCTGTCATCAAGGCAAAGGGTTCCCAAGTGGCGCAAGGCACTGCATCGCAGTACCACTAGAGATTCTGGGTTCGAGTCCAGGCTCTGTCGCAGCCGGCCACGACCGGGAAACTCATGGGGCGGCGCACAAGTTGTCCAGGTTAGGGGAGGGTTTGGCCGGAAGGGATGTCCTTGACCCATTGCGCATTAGCGACTCCTGTGGTGGGCCGGGCGCAGTGCACGTGCAGTGCACGCTGACACGGTCACCATGTGCATGGTGTTTCCTCCAACACATTGGTGCGACTGACTGGTTAAGTGGGCATTGCGTCAAGAAGCAGTGCGGCTTGGTTGGGTTGTGTTTCGGAGGATGAACGGCACTCAACCTTCACCACTCCTGAGTCCATACGGGAGTTGCAGCGACGAGACAAGACTGTAACTACCAATTGGATACCATGAAATTGGGGAGAAAAAGGGATTAAAAGAAATTAAATAAATAAATCAAGGTAAAGGGTGGCTATTTGAAGAATCTCAAATATAAAATATATTTAGACACTTTTTTGGTTACTACATGATTCCATATGTGTTATTTCATAGTTTTGATGTCTTCGCTAGTATTCTATAATATAGAAAAGAGTAGAAATAAAGAAAAACCCTTGAATGAGTAGGTGTTCTAAAACTGTTGACCGTTAGCGTATATAGAACCTTTTTTAGTAAAGGGTTCTTTAATCTCGTCCAAAGAACCAAAATGTTCTATATAGAACCCCAATCTACCAATGAATTGTGCAGTTAGGCCCTAATGCTTAATCTTACTCACTAATGCCAGATAGCCTAAAATAATGAAAGAGAACCTCTGTGTAGCCTATCAAAATAAACTGCACAAGAATGATACATTTCTGCATTTTTTTCTCTTTATTCAACCTGACCGCCACTGACCAGCCCTTAGTCCACACAATATTTAATTACCCTAAACCCGCAAGGCCTTTGGATATAACCGCAGAGACTGTGGGTTGTAAGTCATGGGGCGGCAGGTAGCCTCGTGGTTAGAGCATTGGGCCAGTAACCGAAAGGTAGGTAGATTGAATCCCCGAGCTGACAAAACAAAAATCTGTCGTTCTGCCCCTGAACAAGGCAGCTAACCCACTGTTCCTAGGCCGTCATTGTAAATAATAATTTGTTCTTAGCTGACTTGCCTAGTTAAATAAAGGTTAAATTAAAAATAAAAACCTGCACATCACTATTGTGTGTGTGGAAATGAAGGGATAGATTTGGTGACATAGGGAGTAAGAATGAACACACAGAAAGGTATTTTAAACAGAAGAGAAAGCAATATTAAATAATTCTTTTTTCACAGCTCCATTGTCTGACGTCAGATAGCGAGGCGGCCAACTAAACTGATCTGTCTGATAACTCACAAACACTCATGGAATAGCTAAAAATAAGTGTGGCTATAATATGTTGCCCGAGCCAAAAAATATAAACCCGTAGCTAATTATACATCTAGTCAAAATCCCTGCCTAATAATACATCTAGTTAGAATCACTGCCTAATGATACATCTAGGTAAAATCCCTGCCTAATTATACATCTAGCTAAAATCCCTGCCTAATTATACATCTAGCTAAAATCCCTGCCTAATTATACATCTAGCTAAAATCCCTGCCTAATTATATACATCTAGTTAAAATCCCTGCCTAATTATACATCTAGCTAAAATCACTGCCTAATTATATACATCTAGTTAAAATCCCTGCCTAATTATACATCTAGTTAAAATCACTGCCTAATTATACATCTAGTTAAAATCACTGCCTAATTATATACATCTAGTTAAAATCACTGCCTAATTATATACATCTAGTTAAAATCACTGCCTAATTATACATCTAGTTAAAACCACTGCCAAATTATATACATCTAGTTAAAATCACTGCCTAATTATACATATAGTTAAAACCACTGCCTAATTATACATCTAGTTAAAATCACTGCCTAATTATACATCTAGTTAAAATCACTGCCTAATTATACATCTAGCTAAAATCCCTGCCTAATTATACATCTAGTTAAAATCACTGCCTAATTATACATCTAGTTGAAATCACTGCCTAATCATACATCTAGTTAACATCACTGCCTAATTATACATCTAGTTCAAATCACTGCCTAATTATACATATGGCTAAAATCACTGCCTAATTATACATCTAGCTAAAATCACTGCCTAATTATACATCTAGTTAAAATCACTGCCTAATTATACATCTAGCGAAAATAACTGCCTAATTACACATCTAGTTAAAATCACTGCCTAATTATACATATAGTTAAAATCCCTGCCTAATTATACATCTAGCTAAAATCACTGCCTAATTACACATCTAGCTAAAATCACTGCCTAATTATACATCTAGCTAAAATCACTGCCTAATTATACATCTAGTTAAAATCACTGCCTAATTATACATCTAGCTAAAATCACTGCCTAATTATACATCTAGTTAAAATCACTGCCTAATTATTCATCTAGTTAAAATCACATCCTAATTATACATCTAGCTAACCTGTTTTGTGGTGGTAGAATCAGAATTTCAAAAATTCTAAATGTGCATGAACATTTGCTAAAGGGTCAGCTATTTAGTGTCTGTTTGTTGGCTGAACCAGCCTCAAATCAATCCATTTGAAACGAAAGGCAGGGATGCAATGGCAGATCACACACTCAATGGAATGATCCTCTACTTAGTTGACTAGTGTAGTGACGTTCTAGCAAATCTGTTTTCCTGATATCTGTTCCGTCGTGAATAATGAGTTCCACAACACAGCTGACTGCTCTCTACAACTTTTAATGGGATCATCAGCCAGTTGTTGTGGAGAGAAGCTCAGGGTTTGACACCGGGGGAAAATGAGTCATATCAGAGTATTCTTAAGGTGAGGAACAACACAGAGGATGATTTGTGTGTGGATGTGTGTGAGACACTACTCTTGAGTTGAATGCCTCCTTCACCTTACAGCACCCTGTTCAAATAGACTAGCCTTTCACCTAGCCTTTCTTTAACCACCCGGGGCTAATCTATATGTTCTTCATGTTTTTAAATAAATGTAGCTCAAATCAGGGGGGGAGCTTTTGGAGTGGTTATTCCCAGAGTGGGGAGACATTTTTATTTCTTCCAGCTGGGTGTTTTTTTTTCTCTCTCTCTCTCTGCCTCTCTCTTTTTCTTATTCTCTCCCTACCTCCCACTCTCTACCTCTCACTACCTCTCTGTCTCTCTACCGCTCTCTCTCTACCTCTGTCTCTCTGTCTCTCTACCTCTGTCTCTCTACCTCTGTCTCTCTACCTCTCTGTCTCTCTACCTCTCTGTCTCTTTACATCTCTGTCTCTCTGTCTCTCTGTCTCTCTACCTCTCTCACTCTCTACCTCTCTCACTCTCTACCTCTCTCACTCTCTACCTCTCTCACTCTCTACCTCTCTCACTCTCTACCTCTCTCACTCTCTCACTCTCTACCTCTCTCACTCTCTACCTCTCTGTCTCTCTACCTCTCTGTCTCTCTACCTCTCTGTCTCTACCTCTCTGTCTCTCTACCTCTCTGTCTCTCTACCTCTCTTTCTCTCTACCTCTCTGTCTCTCTAACTCTCTGTCTCTCTAACTCTGTATCTCTGTCTCTCTACCTCTGTCTCTCTACCGTTCTCTCTCTACCGTTCTCTCTCTACCTCTCGCTCTCTACCGTTCTCTCTCTACCTCTCGCTCTCTACCTCTCACTCTCTGCCTCTCTCTCTCTCTCGCTCGCTACCTCTCGCTCGCTACCTCTCGCTCGCTACCTCTCGCTCGCTACCTCTCGCTCGCTACCTCTCGCTCACCCACACAAGGGGGCCATTGAAACTGATGTGTGTGTGTGTGTGTGTGTGCATACAGTACGTGCATAAGTGTGGGTAAGTGTGTGTGCTTGTGAATGCGTACGCATGTCTCTTCCACCTACACCCCCTCCCCAGCCGGTGTCCGTTCATTTACAGTGCCTTGCGAAAGTATTCGGCCCCCTTGAACTTTGCAACCTTTTGCCACATTTCAGGCTTCAAACATAAAGATATAAAACTGTATTTTTTTGTGAAGAATCAACAACAAGTGGGACACAATCATGAAGTGGAACGACATTTATTGGATATTTCAAACTTTTTTAACAAATCAAAAACTGAAAGATTGGGCGTGCAAAATTATGCTAAATGACTAATGATGATAAATACAATCCACCTGTGTGTAATCAAGTCTCCGTATAAATGCACCTGCACTGTGATAGTCTCAGAGGTCCGTTGAAAGCGCAGAGAGCATCATGAAGAACAAGGAACACACCAGGCAGGTCCGAGATACTGTTGTGAAGAAGTTTAAAGCTGGATTTGGATACAAAAAGATTTCCCAAGCTTTAAACATCCCAAGGAGCACTGTGCAAGCGAAAATATTAAAATGGAAGGAGTATCAGACCACTGCAAATCTACCAAGAACTGGCCGTCCCTTTAAACTTTCAGCTCATACAAGGAGAAGACTGATCAGAGATGCAGCCAAGAGGCCCATGATCACTCTGGATGAACTGCAGAGATCTACAGCTGAGGTGGGAGACTCTGTCCTAGGACAACAATCAGTCGTATATTGCACAAATCTGGCCTTTATGGAAGAGTGGCAAGAAGAAAGCCATTTCTTAAAGATATCCATAAAAAGTGTCGTTTAAAGTTTGCCACAAGCTGTAATCGCAGCAAAAGGTGGCGCTACAAAGTATTAACTTAAGGGGGCTGAATAATTTTGCATGCGCAATTTTTCAGTTTCTGATTTGTTAAAAAAGTTTGAAATATCCAATAAATGTCTTTCCACTTCATGATTGTGTCCCACTTGTTGTTGATTCTTCACAAAAAAATACAGTTTTATATCTTTATGTTTGAAGCCTGAAATGTGGCAAAAGGTCGCAAAGTTCAAGGGGGCCGAATACTTTCGCAAGGCACTGTACATACTCTTACATAGTTAGTCCGAGACCTCCACAGCCCCTCTCCCCAGCCGGTCTCCGTTCATTTACACACTCTTATATAGTTAGTCCGATACATCCACAGCCCCCATCCCCAGCCAGTCTCCGTTCATTTACACACTCTTATATAGTTAGTCCGAGACCTCCACAGCCTCCCCTCCCCAGCCGGTCTCCGTTCATTTACACACTCTTATATAGTTAGTCTGAGACCTCCACAGCCCCCCTCCCCAGCCGGTCTCCGTTCATTTACATACTCTTATATAGTTAGTCAGAGACCTCCACAGCCCCATTCCCCAGCCGGTCTCCGTTCATTTACACACTCTTATATAGTTAGTCTGAGACCTCCACAGCCCCCCTCCCCAGCCGGTCTCCGTTCATTTACACACTCTTATATAGTTAGTCCGAGACATCCACAGCCCCCCTCCCCAGCCGGTCTCCGTTCATTTACACACTCTTATATAGTTAGTCTGAGACCTCCACAGCCCCCCTCCCCAGCCGGTCTCCGTTCATTTACACACTCTTATATAGTTAGTCCGAGACATCCACAGCCCCCCTCCCCAGCCGGTCTCCGTTCATTTACACACTATTATATAGTTAGTCTGAGACCTCCACAGCCCCCCTCCCCAGCCGGTCTCCGTTCATTTACAGACTCTTATATAGTTAGTCCGAGACCTCCACAGTCCCCCTCCCCAGCCGGTCTCCGTTCATTTACACACTCTTATATAGTTAGTCCGAGACCTCCACAGCCCCCCTCCCCAGCCGGTCTCCGTTCATTTACACACTCTGATATAGTTAGTCAGAGACCTCCACAGCCCCCCTCAGCAGTGCACCTTGCGGTGAAAGCCACTGGCCGAGTTGTCTAATTCACAGGCAAACACAGGCTAATGTTTCATGTTTAAGTGTGCAGTCGGGGCCCTCTACGTTTCTCTTGGCCCGCGCCCATACAGCGTATGAGTTAGGCCGAGGAGGCTTGGCATTCCTGATGGAATTCACACGGTCCTCAGTGGGCCCTGGGAAGTGTTATGGAAGATGGGAAGCGAGGGAAGGGGAGATGTGGATGGAAAGAAAGGTGTTGGAGAGGAGTGAGGAGAGGAGTGAGTAGAGGAGTGAGTAGAGGAGTGAGGAGGAGTGAGGAGTGAGGAGAGGAGTGAGGAGAGGAGTGAGGAGTGGAGTGAGGAGTAAGGAGAGGAGTGAGGAGAGGAGAGGGGTGAGGAGAGGTGAGGAGTGAGGAGTGAGGAGAGAGGAGAGCAGTGAGGAGAGGAGAAGAGTGAGGAGAGGAGAGAGGAGAGAGGAGAGGAGAAAGGAGAGGAGTGAGGAGAGGAGTGAGGAGAGGAGATGAGTGAGGAGAGAATTGAGGAGAGGAGTGAGGAGAGGAGTGAGGAGAGGAGTGAGGAGGGGAGTGAGGAGTGAGGAGAGGAGTGAGGAGAGGAGTGAGTAGAGGAGTGGAGTGAGGAGAGGTGTGAGGAGAGGTGTGAGGAGAGGAGTGAGGAGAGGAGTGAGGAGAGGAGTGAGGAGAGGTGAGGAGTGAGGAGAGGTGAGGACAGGTGAGGACAGGAGTGAGGAGAGGAGTGAGGAGTGAGGAGAGAGGAGTGAGGAGAAGAGTGGAGTGAGGAGAGGAGTGAGGAGTGAGGAGAGGAGTGGAGTGAGGAGAGGAGTGAGGAGTGAGGAGAGGAGTGAGGAGTGGAGTGAGGAGAAGAGTGAGGAGAGGAGAGAGGAGAGGAGTGAGGTGAGGAGAGGAGTGAGGAGAGGAGTGAGGAGAGGAGTGAGTAGAGGAGTGGAGTGAGGAGAGGTGTGAGGAGAGGAGTGAGTAGAGGAGTGAGGAGAGGAGTGAGGAGAGGAGTGAGGAGAGAGGAGATGAGTGAGGAGAGGAGTGGAGTGAGGAGAGGAGTGAGGAGTGAGGAGAGGAGAGAGGAGAGGAGTGAGGAGAGGAGTGAGGAGAGGTAGGAGTGAGGAGAGGTGAGGAGAGGAGTGAGGAGTAGAGTGAGGAGAGGAGTGAGGAGTAGAGTGAGGGGTGAGGAGAGGAGTGAGGAGTGAGGAGAAGAGTGAGGAGAGGAGTGAGGAGAGGAGTGAGGAGTGAGGAGAGGAGTGAGGAGAGGAGTGAGGAGTGAGGAGAGGAGTGAGGAGAGGAGTGAGGAGTGAGGAGAGGAGTGAGGAGAGGAGAGGAGTGAGGAGAGGAGTGAGGAGAGGAGTGGAGTGAGGAGTAGAGTGAGGGGTGAGGAGAGGAGTGAGGAGTGAGGAGAGGAGTGAGGAGAGGAGTCAGGAGAGGAGTGAGGAGAGGAGTGAGGAGTGAGGAGTGAGGAGAGGAGTGAGGAGAGGAGTGAGGAGAGGAGTGAGGAGTGAGTAGAGGAGTGAGGAGAGGAGTGAGGAGTGAGGAGAGGAGTGAGGAGAGGAGAGGAGTGAGGAGAGGAGTGAGGAGAGGAGTGGAGTGAGGATAGGAGTGAGGAGTGAGGAGAGGAGTGAGGAGAGGAGAGGAGTGAGGAGAGGAGTGAGGAGAGGAGTGGAGTGAGGAGAGGAGTGAGGAGTGAGGAGAGGAGTGAGGAGAGGAGTGAGGAGTGAGGAGAGGAGTGAGGAGAGGAGTGAGGAGTGAGGAGAGGAGTGAGGAGAGGAGTGAGGAGAGGAGAGGAGTGAGGAGAGGAGTGAGGAGAGGAGAGGAGTGAGGAGAGGTTTGAGGAGAGGAGTGAGTAGAGGAGTGGAGTAAGGAGAGGTGTGAGGAGAGGAGTGAGTAGAGGAGTGAGGAGAGGAGTGAGGAGAGGAGTGAGGAGAGAGGAGATGAGTGAGGAGAGGAGTGGAGTGAGGAGAGGAGTGAGGAGTGAGGAGAGGAGTGAGGAGTGGAGTGAGGAGAGGAGTGAGGAGTGAGGAGAGAGGAGAGGAGTGAGGAGAGGAGTGAGGAGAGGTAGGAGTGAGGAGAGGTGAGGAGAGGAGTGAGGAGTAGAGTGAGGAGAGGAGTGAGGAGTAGAGTGAGGGGTGAGGAGAGGAGTGAGGAGTGAGGAGAGGAGTGAGGAGAGGAGTGAGGAGAGGAGTGAGGAGTGAGGAGTGAGGAGAGGAGTGAGGAGAGGAGTGAGGAGTGAGGAGAGGAGTGAGGAGTGAGGAGTGAGGAGAGGAGTGAGGAGAGGAGAGGAGTGAGGAGAGGAGTGAGGAGAGGAGTGGAGTGAGGAGTAGAGTGAGGGGTGAGGAGAGGAGTGAGGAGAGGAGTGAGGAGAGGAGTCAGGAGAGGAGAGAGGAGAGGAGTGAGGAGTGAGGAGTGAGGAGAGGAGTGAGGAGAGGAGTGAGGAGTGAGTAGAGGAGTGAGGAGAGGAGTGAGGAGTGAGGAGAGGAGTGAGGAGAGGAGTGAGGAGAGGAGTGGAGTGAGGAGAGGAGTGAGGAGTGAGGAGAGGAGTGATGAGAGGAGAGGAGTGAGGAGAGGAGTGAGGAGTGAGGAGAGGAGTGAGGAGAGGAGTGAGGAGTGAGGAGAGGAGTGAGGAGAGGAGTGAGGAGTGAGGAGAGGAGTGAGGAGAGGAGTGAGGAGTGAGGAGTGAGGAGAGGAGTGAGGAGAGGAGTGAGGAGAGGAGAGGAGTGAGGAGAGGAGTGAGGAGAGGAGAGGAGTGAGGAGAGGAGTGAGGAGTGAGGAGAGGAGTGAGGAGTGAGGAGAGGTGAGGACAGGAGTGAGGAGTGGAGTGAGGAGTGGAGTGAGGAAAGGAGTGAGGAGTGAGGAGAGGAGTGAGGAGAGTAGAGAAGTGAGGTGATGAGAGGAGTGAGGAGTGAGGAGAGGAGTGAGGAGAGGAGTGAGGGGAGGTGTGAGGAGAGGAGTGAGGAGAGGAGTGAGGAGTGAGGAGAGGAGTGAGGAGTGGAGTGAGGAGAAGAGTGAGGAGAGGAGAGAGGAGAGGAGTGAGGTGAGGAGAGGAGTGAGGAGAGGAGTGAGGAGAGGAGTGGAGTGAGGAGAGGTGTGAGGAGAGGAGTGAGTAGAGGAGTGAGGAGAGGAGTGAGGAGAGGAGTGAGGAGAGAGGAGATGAGTGAGGAGAGGAGTGGAGTGAGGAGAGGAGTGAGGAGTGAGGAGAGGAGTGAGGAGTGGAGTGAGGAGAGGAGTGAGGAGTGAGGAGAGAGGAGAGGAGTGAGGAGAGGAGTGAGGAGAGGTAGGAGTGAGGAGTAGAGTGAGGAGAGGAGTGAGGAGTAGAGTGAGGGGTGAGGAGAGGAGTGAGGAGTGAGGAGAGGAGTGAGGAGAGGAGTGGAGTGAGGAGAGGTGTGAGGAGAGGAGTGAGTAGAGGAGTGAGGAGAGGAGTGAGGAGAGGAGTGAGGAGAGAGGAGATGAGTGAGGAGAGGAGTGGAGTGAGGAGAGGAGTGAGGAGTGAGGAGAGGAGTGAGGAGTGGAGTGAGGAGAGGAGTGAGGAGTGAGGAGAGAGGAGAGGAGTGAGGAGAGGAGTGAGGAGAGGTAGGAGTGAGGAGAGGTGAGGAGAGGAGTGAGGAGTAGAGTGAGGAGAGGAGTGAGGAGTAGAGTGAGGGGTGAGGAGAGGAGTGAGGAGTGAGGAGAGGAGTGAGGAGAGGAGTGAGGAGAGGAGTGAGGAGTGAGGAGTGAGGAGAGGAGTGAGGAGAGGAGTGAGGAGTGAGGAGAGGAGTGAGGAGTGAGGAGTGAGGAGAGGAGTGAGGAGAGGAGAGGAGTGAGGAGAGGAGTGAGGAGAGGAGTGGAGTGAGGAGTAGAGTGAGGGGTGAGGAGAGGAGTGAGGAGTGAGGAGAGGAGTGAGGAGAGGAGTCAGGAGAGGAGTGAGGAGAGGAGTGAGGAGTGAGGAGTGAGGAGAGGGAGTGAGGAGAGGAGTGAGGAGTGAGTAGAGGAGTGAGGAGAGGAGTGAGGAGTGAGGAGAGGAGTGAGGAGAGGAGTGAGGAGAGGAGTGGAGTGAGGAGAGGAGTGAGGAGTGAGGAGAGGAGTGAGGAGAGGAGAGGAGTGAGGAGAGGAGTGAGGAGTGAGGAGAGGAGTGAGGAGAGGAGAGAGGAGTGAGGAGAGGAGTGAGGAGAGGAGTGAGGAGTGAGGAGAGGAGTGAGGAGAGGAGTGAGGAGTGAGGAGTGAGGAGAGGAGTGAGGAGAGGAGTGAGGAGAGGAGAGGAGTGAGGAGAGGAGTGAGGAGAGGAGAGGAGTGAGGAGAGGAGTGAGGAGTGAGGAGAGGAGTGAGGAGTGAGGAGAGGTGAGGACAGGAGTGAGGAGTGGAGTGAGGAGTGGAGTGAGGAAAGGAGTGAGGAGTGAGGAGAGGAGTGAGGAGAGTAGAGAAGTGAGGTGATGAGAGGAGTGAGGAGTGAGGAGAGGAGTGAGGAGAGGAGTGAGGTGAGGTGTGAGGAGAGGAGTGAGGAGAGGAGTGAGGAGTGAGGAGAGGAGTGAGGAGTGGAGTGAGGAGAAGAGTGAGGAGAGGAGAGAGGAGAGGAGTGAGGTGAGGAGAGGAGTGAGGAGAGGAGTGAGGAGAGGAGTGAGTAGAGGAGTGAGGAGAGGAGTGAGGAGAGGAGTGAGGAGAGAGGAGATGAGTGAGGAGAGGAGTGGAGTGAGGAGAGGAGTGAGGAGTGAGGAGAGGAGTGAGGAGTGGAGTGAGGAGAGGAGTGAGGAGTGAGGAGAGAGGAGAGGAGTGAGGAGAGGAGTGAGGAGAGGTAGGAGTGAGGAGAGGTGAGGAGAGGAGTGAGGAGTAGAGTGAGGAGAGGAGTGAGGAGTAGAGTGAGGGGTGAGGAGAGGAGTGAGGAGTGAGGAGAGGAGTGAGGAGAGGAGTGAGGAGAGGAGTGAGGAGTGAGGAGTGAGGAGAGGAGTGAGGAGAGGAGTGAGGAGTGAGGAGAGGAGTGAGGAGAGGAGTGAGGAGAGGAGAGGAGTGAGGAGAGGAGTGAGGAGAGGAGTGGAGTGAGGAGTAGAGTGAGGGGTGAGGAGAGGAGTGAGGAGTGAGGAGAGGAGTGAGGAGAGGAGTCAGGAGAGGAGTGAGGAGAGGAGTGAGGAGTGAGGAGTGAGGAGAGGAGTGAGGAGAGGAGTGAGGAGTGAGTAGAGGAGTGAGGAGAGGAGTGAGGAGTGAGGAGAGGAGTGAGGAGAGGAGAGGAGTGAGGAGAGGAGTGAGGAGAGGAGTGGAGTGAGGAGAGGAGTGAGGAGTGAGGAGAGGAGTGAGGAGAGGAGAGGAGTGAGGAGAGGAGTGAGGAGAGGAGTGAGGAGAGGAGTGAGGAGTGAGGAGAGGAGTGAGGAGAGGAGTGAGGAGTGAGGAGAGGAGTGAGGAGAGGAGTGAGGAGTGAGGAGAGGAGTGAGGAGAGGAGTGAGGAGTGAGGAGTGAGGAGAGGAGTGAGGAGAGGAGTGAGGAGAGGAGAGGAGTGAGGAGAGGAGTGAGGAGAGGAGAGGAGTGAGGAGAGGAGTGTGGAGTGAGGAGAGGAGTGAGGAGTGAGGAGAGGTGAGGACAGGAGTGAGGAGTGGAGTGAGGAGTGGAGTGAGGAAAGGAGTGAGGAGTGAGGAGAGGAGTGAGGAGAGTAGAGAAGTGAGGTGATGAGAGGAGTGAGGAGTGAGGAGAGGAGTGAGGAGAGGAGTGAGGGGAGGTGTGAGGAGAGGAGTGAGTAGAGGAGTGTAGTGAGGAGAGGAGTGAGGATAGGAGTGAGGAGTGAGGAGAGAGGAGAGGAGTGAGGAGAGGAGTGGAGTGAGGAGAGGAGTGAGGAGAGGAGTGAGGAGTGAGGAGAGGAGTGAGGAGTGGAGTGAGGAGAGGAGTGAGGAGTGAGGAGAGGAGTGAGGAGTGGAGTGAGGAGAGGAGTGAGGAGTGAAGAGAGGAGTGAGGAGAGGAGTGAGGAGTGAGGAGAGGAGTGAGGAGAGGAGATGAGTGAGGAGAGGAGTGAGGAGAGGAGTGAGGAGATGAGTGAGGAGTGAGGAGAGGAGTGAGGAGAGGAGAGGAGTGAGGAGAGGAGTGAGGAGTGAGGAGAGGAGTGAGGAGAGGTGAGGAGTGAGGAGAGGTGAAGACAGGAGTGAGGAGAGGAGTGAGGAGTGAGGAGAGAGGAGTGAGGAGAGGAGTGGAGTGAGGAGAGGAGTGAGGAGTGAGGAGAGGAGTGAGGAGAGGAATGAGGAGTGTGGAGAGGAGTGAGGAGTGAGGAGAGGAGTGGAGTGAGGAGTGAGCAGAGGAGTGAGGAGTGGAGTGAGGAGAAGAGTGAGGAGAGGAGAGAGGAGAGGAGTGAGGTGAGGAGAGGAGTGAGGAGAGGAGTGAGGAGAGGAGTGGAGTGAGGAGAGGTGTGAGGAGAGGAGTGAGTAGAGGAGTGAGGAGAGTAGAGAAGTGAGGTGATGTGAGGAGAGGAGTGAGGAGAGGTGTGAGGAGAGGAGTGAGCAGAGGAGTGAGTGAGGAGAGGTGTGAGGAGAGGGTTGAGTAGAGGAGTGAGGAGAGGAGTGAGGAGAGGAGTGAGGAGAGGAGTGAGGAGTGAGGAGAGAGGAGATGAGTGAGGAGAGGAGTGAGGAGAGGAGTGAGGAGTGAGGAGAGGAGTGAGGAGTGGAGTGAGGAGAGGAGTGAGGAGTGAGGAGAGAGGAGAGGAGTGAGGAGAGGAGTGAGGAGTGAGGAGAGGAGTGAGGAGAGGAGAGGAGTGAGGAGAGGAGTGAGGAGAGGAGTGAGGAGAGGAGTGAGGAGAGGAGTGAGGAGTGAGGAGAGGAGTGAGGAGAGGTGAGGAGTGAGGAGAGGTGAGGACAGGAGTGAGGAGAGGAGTGAGGAGTGGTGAGGAGTGGAGTGAGGAAAGGAGTGAGGAGTGAGGAGAGGAGTGAGGAGAGTAGAGAAGTGAGGTGATGAGAGGAGTGAGGAGTGAGGAGAGGAGTGAGTAGAGGAGTGTAGTGATGAGAGGTGTGAGGAGAGGAGTGAGGAGTGAGGAGAGGAGTGAGGAGAGAGGAGAGGAGTGAGGAGAGGAGTGGAGTGAGGAGAGGAGTGAGGAGTGAGGAGAGGAGTGAGGAGAGAAGTGAGGAGTGAGGAGAGAGGAGTGGAGTGAGGAGAGGAGTGAGGAGAGGAGAGGAGTGAGGAGAGGTGAGGAGAGGAGTGAGGAGTGGAGTGAGGAGAGGAGTGAGGAGTGAAGAGAGGAGTGAGGAGAGGAGTGAGGAGTGAGGAGAGGAGTGAGGAGAGGAGAGGAGTGAGGAGAGGAGTGAGGAGAGGAGTGAGGAGTGAGGAGTGAGGAGAGGAGTGAGGAGAGGAGAGGAGTGAGGAATGGAGTGAGGAGTGAGGAGAGGAGTGAGGAGAGGTGAGGAGTGAGGAGAGGTGAGGACAGGAGTGAGGAGAGGAGTGAGGAGTGGAGTGAGGAGTGGAATGAGAAAAGGAGTGAGGAGTGAGGAGAGGAGTGAGGAGAGGAGTGAGGATTGAGGAGAGGAGTGAGGAGTGAAGAGTGAGGAGAGGATAGGACTGAGGAGAGGAGTGAGGAGAGGAGTGGAGTGAGGAGAGGAGTGAGGAGTGAGGAGTGAGGAGTGAGGAGAGGAGTGAGGAGTGAGGAGTTAGGAGAGGAGTGAGGAGTGAGGAGTGAGGAGAGGAGTGAGGAGAGGAGTGAGGAGTGGAGTGAGGTGAGGAGTGAGGAGAGGAGTGAGGAGAGGAGAGGAGTGAGGAGAGGAGTGAGGAGAGGAGTGGAGTGAGGAGAGGAGTGAGGAGTGAGGAGAGGAGTGAGGAGAGGAGTGAGGAGTGAGGAGAGGAGTGAGGAGAGGAGTGAGGAGTGAGGAGAGGAGTGAGGAGAGGAGAGGAGTGAGGAGAGGAGTGAGGAGAGGAGTGAGGAGTGAGGAGAGGAGTGAGGAGTGAGGAGAGGAGTGAGGAGTGAGGAGAGGAGTGAGGAGTGAGGAGTGATGAGAAGAGTGAGGAGTGATGAGAAGAGTGAGGAGAAGAGTGAGGAGTGAGTAGAGGAGTGAGGAATGAGGAGAGGAGTGATCATTGTCATCATCACTACCAATATCATCATCAGCATAGCATTCATCCCGATAACTACCATACCATAACTACCAAAATTGGTTCTGTGAAAGACCCCAGAACATTCGTTAGGTCTTGACAAATGTTCTCACAACACAATGTTTGTATAAAACTTTCGCCAGATATTGCATCAATCTAAGAAACATAATAAAAAATCAGTTTAACCTAGAGATATCTGTTTTACATGGGCTGCGTCTCAATCCATCACATCCGCCTATGTCGGCCTTCCTGATCTGCGGGGAAGGTGGTCGAGCTACAGCAGTTTTTGTCAGACCATCAGACATCCTGGAAATGTGTCTTCTCACGAAAACGTCTGTAGTGTACGAACAGTTTGGCCTACAAACTAATATGACCCCTCTATGCTTGGCTTGTAAAGAGGAGCAGACTGGGCCTTTCCTCAACTGCTAACCTTGTGGCTTTGCCATGCACACACACACACACACACACACACACACACACACACACACACACACACACACACACAGAGAGAGACAGAAGAGGGTAAGACAAGCTCACCCTTTGCCACAAAAAAACAGCAGGGTTTGACTCAAATCCAGAATTGTATCAATTATTTTTGAATAAAAGCCAATTATACCTGCGCTGAGCTTTTATGGTGCTAGTGTTCACAGAGACAGGAGAATAGAGGTAGCTCTGAGATATATAAAACACAACCCTGTTTTGTGTTTGTTAGTGTGTGTGTGTGTGTGTGTGTGTGTGTCACACGTGATCAAGGAAACATGATTAGGGGAGAGAAAGAAAAGCTGTGTTTTTGGAGATTTAACTGAGAGCCTCAGAGAAAGGGGAAAAGGGGTGAAGTTGGAAATGTGTCTAACAAACAGAAGGAAAACCATTGAGGATGATGGGTAGGGGTCAGGGGTCAGGGGGTGCTACTGTTGAGAGGGGAAGACCAAATGTAAACCTATTTCTATTGGTGACTTTCTCAACCCCTCCTCTTTGAAAAACATCATGTGATTCAGTAAACATTTAACAGCGCTGCAACCTACGCCATCCCACACAATTCAACGTGCTTAACAGAGTGCATACGAGACGCCACATGGTGTATATATACAACCTACGCCATCCCACACAATTCAACGTGCTTAACAGAGTGCATACGAGACGCCACATGGTGTATATATACAACCTATGCCACCCCCACACAATTCAACGTGCTTAACAGAGTGCATACGAGACGCCACATGGTGTATATATACAACCTACGCCACCCCCACACAATTCAAAGTGCTTAACAGACGAGACACCACATGGTGTATACATACAACCTACGCCACCCCCACACAATTCAACGTGCTTAAAAGAGTGCATACGAGACGCCACATGGTGTATATACACAACCTACGCCACCCCCACACAATTCAAAGTGCTTAACAGAGTGCATACGAGACCATGTGTGCTATTACACCACATGGTGTATATATACATATATATACACTGAGTGAACAAAACGTTAGGAACACCTTCTCTTTCCATGACGTAGACTGACGAGGTGAATCCAGGTGAAAGCTTTGATCCCGTATTGATGTCACTTGTAAAATCCACTTTAATCAATGTAGAAGAAGGGGAGGAGACAGGTTAAAGAAGGATTTGTAAGCCTTGAGACAATTGACACATGGATTGTGTGTGTGTGTGCCATTTAGCTGTGAATGGCCAAGAAAAATGTAAGTGCCTTTGAACGGGGTATGGTAGTAGGTGCAAGGCGCACCGCTTTGAGTGTGTCAAGAACTGCAACGCTGCTGTTTTTTTTTACCCTCATCAGTTTCCCGTGTTTATCAAGGTCCACCACCCAAAGGACATCCAGCCGACTTCAATGCGGGAAGCATTGGAGTCAATATGGGCCAGCATACTTGTGAAATGTTTTCAACACCTTGTAGTCCATGCCCCGATGAATTGAGGCTGTTCTGAGGGCAAAAGGTGGTGCAACTCAGTATTAGGAAGGTGTTCCTAATGTTTTGTGCACTCAGTGTATATTATAAGCAAATGCAGGGTATGCACATATTATCTTGTATTTAGATACCTTAAGGGAACATTTCGGCATTTCGTGTATGATCAGTGAGAAAGTCCATATTGCAAATGTACGGTCCCTTACTCTATTTATGATGACATTTACACTCTACAGTGCCTTCAGAAAGTATTCCTACACCATGACTTATTGCACATTTGGTTGTGTTTCAGCCTGAATTCAAAATGGAATCAACATATTTATTTTCTCACCCATCTACAAAGAATACACCACAATGACAAAGTGAAAATGTGTTTTTAGAAATGTTTCCAAGTTTATTGAAAATGAAATGCAGAAATATCTCATTTACATAGGTATTCACAACCCTGTGTCAATACTTTGCAGAAGCACATTTGACAGTGATTACAGCTGTCAGTCTTTTGGGGTAAGTCTCTAAGAGAAAATATTGCATAATATAATTGACCATTATTTTTTTTTTAATTCTTCAAGCTCTGTCAAGTTGTTTGTTAATCATTGATAGACAGCCATGTTCATGCAATTGATTTTCAAGCCAATTTAAGTCAAAACTGTATCTAGGCCAATCAGGAAAATGTTATGTCATATTGGTAAGTAACTCTTGTGTAGATTTGACCTTGTGTTTTAGGTTATTGTCCTTCTGAAAGGTAAATTTGTCTCCCAGTGTCTGTTGGAAAGCAGACTGAACCTGGTTTCTTCTAGGATTTTGCCTGTGCTTATAGCTCCATTCCATTTTTAGTTTTTACTCCCTAGTCCTTGCCGATGACAAGCATACCCATAACATGATGCAGCCACCACCATGCTTGAAAATATGAAGAGTTGTACTCAGTGATGTGTTGTGTTGGATTTGCCCCAAACAAAATGTTTTGTATTCAGGACAAACAGTTTTTTCTTTGTCACATTTTTGAAGTACTACTTAAGTGCCTTGTTACAAACAGGATGCATATTTTGGAATATTTTTTATACTGTACAGGCTTCCTTTTTTCACTCTGTCATTTTGGTTATTATTGTGGAGTAACTACAGTGTTGTTGGTCCATCCTCAGTTTTCTTCTATCACAGCCATTAAACTCTGTAACTGTTTTAAATCACCATTGGTGTCATAGTGAAATCCCTGAGCAGTTTCCGTCCTCTCTGGCAACTAAGTTAGGAAGGACGCCTGTATCTTTGTAGTGACTGGGTGTATTGATACGTCATCCAAAGTGTAATTAATATAATTCACCGCTCACAAGGATATTTAGAGTGCTTATAAAATGTTTACACATTTATCAATCGCTGCATTGAAAAACCTCCCGGGTCTTTGTGGTTGAATCAATCTGTGCTTGAATTTCACTACTCAATTTGAGGGACCTTACCGATTATTGTGTGGGGTCCAGAGATGGGGTAGTCATTCAGAGATGAGGTAGTCATTCAGAGATGAGGTAGTCATTCAGAGATGAGGTAGTCATTCAGATGAGGTAGTCATTCAGAGATGAGGTAGTCATTCAGAGATGAGGTAGTCATTCAGAGATGAGGTAGTCATTCAGAGATGAGGTAGTCATTCAGAGATGAGGTAGTCATTCAGATGAGGTAGTCATTCAGAGATGAGGTAGTCATTCAGAGATGAGGTAGTCATTCAGAGATGAGGTAGTCATTCAGAGATGAGGTAGTCATTCAGATGAGGTAGTCATTCAGAGATGAGGTAGTCATTCAGAGATGAGGTAGTCATTCAGAGATGAGGTAGTCATTCAGAGATGAGGTAGTCATTCAGAGATGAGGTAGTCATTCAGATGAGGTAGTCATTCAGAGATGAGGTAGTCATTCAGAGATGGGGTAGTCATTCAGAGGTGAGATAGTCATTCAGAGATAAGGTAGTCATTCAAATATCATGTTAACCACTATTATTGAACACAGAATGAGTCCATTCAACTTATTATGCAATTTGTTAAGCACATTTTACTCCTGAACTTATTTCGTTTTGCCATTGTAAAGGGGTTAAATACTTATGTTGAGCACATTTTTAATTCTGAACTTAGTTAGGCTTCACATAACAAAATGTTTATACAAACAAAGTTCCAGTTTCAGATTATGGGGTTTATTGTGTAGATCAGTCTAATAAATGTTTAATTGAGGTTGTAACCCAACAACATGTGGAAAAAGTCAAGGGGTGTGAATACTTTGAAGGAACTGTATGTGATGTATTATAAAATGAAGTTGTTGCAGCTTAGCTAACCAAACATGTCGCATTGGTGAGGAGGAGAACAGGGCGGTGTGGTTGTAAGGTCTCTCTCTCCCCACCCCCTCGATAAGTGAATGACAAAGAGCAGGCCGGTCCCGGACCACAACATATCCTGACTGAGAACACTGAGGAATGTAGGAGGGGTACCTGGACACACACACACACACACAGCGATGCTACAGTGGTCTGTTTTGTGAGCCTGGGTCAGAGAGACAGGCAGTAACTGAAGGTATGCTCTCCACCATTTTGGATCTCCAGAACTTCAACAAGTTCTGTTCAAATCTATTGAAAAGCCCAGTCATGTTTAAAGTAACTGATGCCCATTCATGCTCAGTGCTCTGGTCAGAAGGGAAACCATGCCATGTAACTAGGTGAGACCAGACCACTGATAGAATCACTTCCAGAGACTACAGCCCTGCTCCGTAGTGAGAATTTCCCAAAGGTTCCTAAAGTAAAGAAAATAAGACAGAGGGAAATGGGAGGGAAAAATCCTTCCGTGTTATTCCCTGCCCAGGCTTTTTCCCATCCCCGCAGCAATGGCAGCCCTCAGACCGAGATATCGCACTGTACCTGCTCCAGAACCGAAATAAGAGCCTTACCCTTTACAAACCGTCAACTTTTGCCACTGGCAGAAAATGGCACTAAATGGGTTTTTAAAACAGAAACATCTAGAAATACAATTGTTGGAGAGCGGGACTGTGTCTGTGGCTCTCTCTCTCTCTCTGTGTGTGTGTGGCTTTCTGTGTGTGTGTGTGTGTGTGGCTCTCTCTCTGTGTGTGGCTCTCTCTCTCGGTGTTTGTGTGTGTGTGTGTGTGTGTGTGTGTGTGTGTGTGTGTGTGTGTGTGTGTGTGTGTGTGTGTGTGTGTGTGTGTGTGTGTGTGTGTGTGTGTGTGTGTGTGAGTGAGAGAGAGAGCTGGCAGTTCAGTGGTCAGCCCCAGAGCTTGCCAGGGTTGAAGACCCGAGATGGCCTGGCTGATGAAATGCCTTGGCCGACCACCGGCTTCCTTCCAACAATTTTGTTTTAAAACTCCACTGGCGTTGCTATGGACCCTTTGGGCTGGCACGGGATAGCCCCTTCTAACTCCTTTCCTCTTCTCAAGGAGAATACCAAAGTGATGATCATTCAATAGTAGGAGGCTCATGTTAAATAATAATAAGTACTGGCCATTGGGGGAGAGACATCCAAAGACCACCAACGCCACAAAGACCAGACAAATCATGGACAAACAACAGAATGCCAATAAGAGATGAAAATGCTAAAAAGAGAAGTTCTGCCAATTCAACAAGTGTGAGTTCTGAATGTTATCCCTTCACATCGTGTAAATCGTGTTTATTTCCAAAAGTGGGGCAAAATAATATTTAGTCAGCCACCAATTGTGCAAGTTCTCCCACTTAAAAAGATGAGAGAGGCCTGTAATTTTCCTCATAGGTACACTTCAACTATGACAGACAAAATGAGGAAAACAATTTAGAAAATCAATTTTTTTATTCATTTATTTTCAAATTATGGTGGAAAATAAGTATTTGGTCAATAACAAAAGTTTCTCAATACTTTGTTATATACCCTTTGTTGGCAATGACAGAGGTCAAACGTTTTCTATAAGTCTTCACAAGGTTTTCACACACTGTTGCTGGTATTTTGGCCCATTCCTCCATGCAGATCTCCTCTAGAGCAGTGATGTCTTGGGGCTGTTTCTGGGAAACACAGACTTTCAACTCCCTCCAAAGATTTTCGATGAGGTTGAGATCTGGAGACTGGCTAGGCCACTCCAGGACCTTGAAATGCTTCTTACGAAGCCACTCCTTCGTTGCCCGGGCGGTGTGTTTAGGATCATTGTCATGCTGAAAGACCCAGCCACGTTTCATCTTCAATGCCCTTGCTGATGGAAGGAGGTTTTCACTCAAAATCTCACGATACATGGCCCCATTCATTCTTTCCTTTACACGGATCAGTTGTCCTGGTCCCATTGCAGAAAAACAGCCCCAAAGCATGATGTTTCCACCCCCATGCTTCACAGTAGGTATGGTGTTCTTAGGATGCAACTCAGCATTCTTTGTCCTCCAAACACGACAAGTTGAGTTTTTACCAAAAAGTTATATTTTGGTTTCATCTGACCATATGACATTCTCCCAATCTTCTTCTGGATC
>NW_027259395.1:0-12500 GCF_045791955.1 Oncorhynchus clarkii lewisi
TGGAAGAAAAGAGACAGGAAGAGGAGGATGGAGACTAAGGGAAGAGGCTGCCAGACCGCTGCTCTCACTGTTCAATGAGAGGTCACTGGAGGAAAAGAGACAGGAAGAGGAGGATGGAGACGAAGGGAAGAGGCTGCCAGACCGCTGCTCAATGAGAGGTCACTGGAGGAAAAGAGAGAGGAAGAGGAGGATGGAGACGAAGGGAAGAGGCTGCCAGACCGCTGCTCAATGAGAGGTCACTGGAAGAAAAGAGACAGGAAGAGGAGGATGGAGACTAAGGGAAGAGGCTGCCAGACCGCTGCTCTCACTGTTCAATGAGAGGTCACTGGAGGAAAAGAGACAGGAAGAGGAGGATGGAGACGAAGGGAAGAGGCTGCCAGACCGCTGCTCAATGAGATGTCACTGGAAGAAAAGAGAGAGGAAGAGGAGGATGGAGACTAAGGGAAGAGGCTGCCAGACCGCTGCTCAATGAGAGGTCACTGGAGGAAAAGAGACAGGAAGAGGAGGATGGAGACTAAGGGAAGAGGCTGCCAGACCGCTGCTCAATGAGAGGTCACTGGAAGAAAAGAGAGAGGAAGAGGAGGATGGAGACTAAGGGAAGAGGCTGCCAGACCGCTGCTCAATAAGAGGTCACTGGAGGAAAAGAGACAGGAAGAGGAGGATGGAGACTAAGGGAAGAGGCTGCCAGACCGCTGCTCAATGAGAGGTCACTGGAAGAAAAGAGAGAGGAAGAGGAGGATGGAGACTAAGGGAAGAGGCTGCCAGACCGCTGCTCAATAAGAGGTCACTGGAGGAAAAGAGACAGGAAGAGGAGGATGGAGACTAAGGGAAGAGGCTGCCAGACCGCTGCTCAATGAGAGGTCACTGGAAGAAAAGAGAGAGGAAGAGGAGGATGGAGACTAAGGGAAGAGGCTGCCAGACCACTGTTCAATGAGAGGTCACTGGAAGAAAAGAGAGAGGAAGAGGAGGATGGAGACTAAGGGAAGAGGCTGCCAGACCGCTGCTCAATGAGAGGTCACTGGAAGAAAAGAGAGAGGAAGAGGAGGATGGAGACTAAGGGAAGAGACTGCCAGTACGCTGCTCAATGAGAGGTCACTGGAGGAAAAGAGACAGGAAGAGGAGGATGGAGACTAAGGGAAGAGGCTGCCAGACCGCTGCTCTCACTGTTCAATGAGAGGTCACTGGAAGAAAAGAGAGAGGAAGAGGAGGATGGGGACTAAGGGAAGAGGCTGCCAGACCGCTGCTCTCACTGTTCAATGAGAGGTCACTGGAAGAAAAGAGAGAGGAAGAGGAGGATGGAGACTAAGGGAAGAGGCTGCCAGACCGCTGCTCTCACTGTTCAATGAGAGGTCACTGGAAGAAAAGAGAGAGGAAGAGGAGGATGGAGACTAAGGGAAGAGGCTGCCAGACCGCTGCTCTCACTGTTCAATGAGAGGTCACTGGAAGAAAAGAGAGAGGAAGAGGAGGATGGAGACTAAGAGAAGAGGCTGCCAGACCACTGCTCTCCCTGTTCAATGAGAGGTCACTGGAAGAAAAGAGAGAGGAAGAGGAGGAAGGAGACTAAGGGAAGAGGCTGCCAGACAGCTGCTCTCACTGTTCAATGAGAGGTCACTGGAAGAAAAGAGAGAGGAAGAGGAGGATGGAGACGAAGGGAAGAGGCTGCCAGACCGCTGCTCTCACTGTTCAATGAGAGGTCACTGGAAGAAAAGAGAGAGGAAGAGGAGGATGGAGACTAAGGGAAGAGGCTGCCAGACCGCTGCTCTCACTGTTCAATGAGAGGTCACTGGAAGAAAAGAGAGAGGAAGAGGAGGATGGAGACTAAGGGAAGAGGCTGCCAGACCGCTGCTCTCACTGTTCAATTAGAGGTCACTGGAAGAAAAGAGAGAGGAAGAGGAGGATGGAGACGAAGGGAAGAGGCTGCCAGACCGCTGTTCAATGAGAGGTTACTGGAAGAAAAGAGAGAGGAAGAGGAGGATGGAGACTAAGGGAAGAGGCTGCCAGACCGCTGCTCTCACTGTTCAATGAGAGGTCAATGGAAGAAAAGAGAGAGGAAGAGGAGGATGGAGAAGAAGGGAAGAGGCTGCCAGACCGCTGCTCTCCCTGTTCAATGAGAGGTCACTGGAAGAAAAGAGAGAGGAAGAGGAGGATGGAGACGAAGGGAAGAGGCTGCCAGACCGCTGTTCAATGAGAGGTTACTGGAAGAAAAGAGAGAGGAAGAGGAGGATGGAGACTAAGGGAAGAGGCTGCCAGACCGCTGCTCTCACTGTTCAATGAGAGGTCACTGGAAGAAAAGAGAGAGGAAGAGGAGGATGGAGACTAAGGGAAGAGGCTGCCAGACCGCTGTTCAATGAGAGGTTACTGGAAGAAAAGAGAGAGGAAGAGGAGGATGGAGACTAAGGGAAGAGGCTGCCAGACCGCTGCTCTCACTGTTCAATGAGAGGTCACTGGAAGAAAAGAGAGAGGAAGAGGAGGATGGAGACGAAGGGAAGAGGCTGCCAGACCGCTGCTCTCACTGTTCAATGAGAGGTCACTGGAAGAAAAGAGAGAGGAAGAGGAGGATGGAGACTAAGGGAAGACGCTGCCAGACCGCTGCTCTCACTGTTCAATGAGAGGTCACTGGAAGAAAAGAGAGAGGAAGAGGAGGATGGAGACGAAGGGAAGAGGCTGCCAGACCGCTGCTCTCCCTGTTCAATGAGAGGTCACTGGAAGAAAAGAGAGAGGAAGAGGAGGATGGAGACTAAGGGAAGAGGCTGCCAGACCGCTGCTCTCACTGTTCAATGAGAGGTCACTGGAAGAAAAGCGAGAGGAAGAGGAGGATGGAGACTAAGGGAAGAGGCTGCCAGACCGCTGCTCTCCCTGTTCAATGAGAGGTCACTGGAAGAAAAGAGAGAGGAAGAGGAGGATGGAGACTAAGGGAAGAGGCTGCCAGACCGCTGCTCTCACTGTTCAATGAGAGGTTACTGGAAGAAAAGAGAGAGGAAGAGGAGGATGGAGACTAAGGGAAGAGGCTGCCAGACCGCTGCTCGCACTGTTCAATGAGAGGTCACTGGAAGAAAAGAGAGAGGAAGAGGAGGATGGAGACTAAGGGAAGAGGCTGCCAGACCGCTGCTCTCACTGTTCAATTAGAGGTCACTGGAAGAAAAGAGAGAGGAAGAGGAGGATGGAGACGAAGGGAAGAGGCTGCCAGACCGCTGTTCAATGAGAGGTTACTGGAAGAAAAGAGAGAGGAAGAGGAGGATGGAGACTAAGGGAAGAGGCTGCCAGACCGCTGTTCAATGAGAGGTTACTGGAAGAAAAGAGAGAGGAAGAGGAGGATGGAGACTAAGGGAAGAGGCTGCCAGACCGCTGCTCTCACTGTTCAATGAGAGGTCAATGGAAGAAAAGAGAGAGGAAGAGGAGGATGGAGAAGAAGGGAAGAGGCTGCCAGACCGCTGCTCTCCCTGTTCAATGAGAGGTCACTGGAAGAAAAGAGAGAGGAAGAGGAGGATGGAGACGAAGGGAAGAGGCTGCCAGACCGCTGTTCAATGAGAGGTTACTGGAAGAAAAGAGAGAGGAAGAGGAGGATGGAGACTAAGGGAAGAGGCTGCCAGACCGCTGCTCTCACTGTTCAATGAGAGGTCACTGGAAGAAAAGAGAGAGGAAGAGGAGGATGGAGACTAAGGGAAGAGGCTGCCAGACCGCTGTTCAATGAGAGGTTACTGGAAGAAAAGAGAGAGGAAGAGGAGGATGGAGACTAAGGGAAGAGGCTGCCAGACCGCTGCTCTCACTGTTCAATGAGAGGTCACTGGAAGAAAAGAGAGAGGAAGAGGAGGATGGAGACGAAGGGAAGAGGCTGCCAGACCGCTGCTCTCACTGTTCAATGAGAAGTCACTGGAAGAAAAGAGAGAGGAAGAGGAGGATGGAGACTAAGGGAAGACGCTGCCAGACCGCTGCTCTCACTGTTCAATGAGAGGTCACTGGAAGAAAAGAGAGAGGAAGAGGAGGATGGAGACGAAGGGAAGAGGCTGCCAGACCGCTGCTCTCCCTGTTCAATGAGAGGTCACTGGAAGAAAAGAGAGAGGAAGAGGAGGATGGAGACTAAGGGAAGAGGCTGCCAGACCGCTGCTCTCACTGTTCAATGAGAGGTCACTGGAAGAAAAGCGAGAGGAAGAGGAGGATGGAGACTAAGGGAAGAGGCTGCCAGACCGCTGCTCTCCCTGTTCAATGAGAGGTCACTGGAAGAAAAGAGAGAGGAAGAGGAGGATGGAGACTAAGGGAAGAGGCTGCCAGACCGCTGCTCTCACTGTTCAATGAGAGGTTACTGGAAGAAAAGAGAGAGGAAGAGGAGGATGGAGACTAAGGGAAGAGGCTGCCAGACCGCTGCTCTCACTGTTCAATGAGAGGTCACTGGAAGAAAAGGGAGAGGAAGAGGAGGATTTAGACTAAGGGAAGAGGCTGCCAGACCGCTGCTCTCACTGTTCAATGAGAGGTCACTGGAAGAAAAGAGAGAGGAAGAGGAGGATGGAGACTAAGGGAAGAGGCTGCCAGACCGCTGCTCTCACTGTTCAATGAGAGGTCACTGGAAGAAAAGAGAGAGGAAGAGGAGGATGGAGACTAAGGGAAGAGGCTGCCAGACCGCTGCTCTCCCTGTTCAATGAGAGGTCACTGGAAAAAAAGAGAGAGGAAGAGGAGGATGGAGACTAAGGGAAGAGGCTGCCAGACCGCTGCTCTCACTGTTCAATGAGAGGTCACTGGAAGAAAAGAGAGAGGAAGAGGAGGATGGAGACGAAGGGAAGAGGCTGCCAGACCGCTGCTCTCCCTGTTCAATGAGAGGTCACTGGAAGAAAAGAGAGAGGAAGAGGAGGATGAAGACTAAGGGAAGAGGCTGCCAGACCGCTGCTCTCACTGTTCAATGAGAGGTCACTGGAAGAAAAGAGAGAGGAAGAGGAGGATGAAGACTAAGGGAAGAGGCTGCCAGACCGCTGCTCTCACTGTTCAATGAGAGGTCACTGGAAGAAAAGAGAGAGGAAGAGGAGGATGGAGACTAAGGGAAGAGGCTGCCAGACCGCTGCTCTCACTGTTCAATGAGCGGTCACTGGAAGAAAAGAGAGAGGAAGAGGAGGATGGAGACGAAGGGAAGAGGCTGCCAGACCGCTGTTCAATGAGAGGTCACTGGAAGAAAAGAGAGAGGAAGAGGAGGATGGAGACGAAGGGAAGAGGCTGCCAGACCGCTGTTCAATGAGAGGTCACTGGAAGAAAAGAGAGAGGAAGAGGAGGATGAAGACTAAGGGAAGAGGCTGCCAGACCGCTGCTCTCACTATTCAATGAGAGGTCACTGGAAGAAAAGAGAGAGGAAGAGGAGGATGGAGACTAAGGGAAGAGGCTGCCAGACCGCTGCTCTCCCTGTTCAATGAGAGGTCACTGGAAGAAAAGAGAGAGGAAGAGGAGGATGGAGACTAAGGGAAGAGTCTGCCAGACCGCTGCTCTCACTGTTCAATGAGAGGTCACTGGAAGAAAAGAGAGAGGAAGAGGAGGATGGAGACTAAGGGAAGAGTCTGCCAGACCGCTGCTCTCACTGTTCAATGAGAGGTCACTGGAAGAAAAGAGAGAGGAAGAGGAGGATGGAGACTAAGGGAAGAGGCTGCCAGACCGCTGTTCAATGAGAGGTCACTGGAAGAAAAGAGAGAGGAAGAGGAGGATGAAGACTAAGGGAAGAGGCTGCCAGACCGCTGCTCTCACTGTTCAATGAGAGGTCACTGGAAGAAAAGAGAGAGGAAGAGGAGGATGGAGACTAAGGGAAGACGCTGCCAGCTCTGCTGATCGGCCAGCTCTGTTGATGGGCCAGCTCTGCTGATGGGCCAGCTCTGTTGATGGGCCAGCTCTGCTGATGGGCCAACTCTGTTGATGGGCCAGCTCTGCTGATGGGCCAGCTCTGTTGATGGGCCAGCTCTGTTGATTGGCCAGCTCTGCTGATGGGCCAGCTCTGTTGATGGGCCAGCTCTGCTGATGGGCCAGCTCTGTTGATGGGCCAGCTCTGTTGATGGGCCAGCTCTGCTGATGGGCCAGCTCTGTTGATGGGCCAGCTCTGCTGATGGGCCAGCTCTGTTGATGGGCCAGCTCTGCTGATGGGCCAGCTCTGTTGATGGGCCAGCTCTGTTGATGGGCCAGCTCTGCTGATGGGCCAGCTCTGTTGATGGGCCAGCTCTGTTGATGGGCCAGCTCTGTTGATGGGCCAGCTCTGCTGATGGGCCAGCTCTGTTGATGGGCCAGCTCTGCTGATGGGCCAGCTCTGCTGATGGGCCAGCTCTGCTGATGGGCCAGCTCTGCTGATGGGCCAGCTCTGTTAATGGGCCAGCTCTGCTGATGGGCCAGCTCTGCTGAGGTCCCAGCTAGACACGAGGATAAAGGCTTCGGTCAATCAGCCAGACAGTCAGTCAGCCAGTGAGTCAGCCAGTCAGCCAGTTAATCAGCCAGTCAACAAGTCAGTCAATCAGCCAGTCAGCCAGCCAGTCAAACAGTCAGCTAGCCAGTCAGCCAGTCAGTCAATCAGCCAGTCAGTAAGTCAGCCAGTCAGTCAACCTGTCAGTCAGTCAACCTGTCAGTCAGTCAGTCAGCCAGTCAGCCAATCAGCCAGTCAGCCAATCAGTCAGCCAGACAGTCAGTCAACCAGCCAGCCAGTCAGTCAGTCAGTCAGTCAGCCAGCCATCCAGTCAGTCTGCAAGTCAGCCAGTCAGGAAGCCAGTCAGCCAGTCATCCAGTCAGTCAGCCAGTCAGCCAGCCAGTCAGCCAGTCAGTCAGCCAGTCAGCCAGTCAGTCAGTCAGCCAGTCAGCTAGTCAGTCAGCCAGTCAGTCAGTCAGCCAGTCAGCCAGTCAATCAACCTGTCAGCCAGTCAGCCAGTCAGCCAGTCAGTCAGTCAGTCAGTCAGCCAGTCCGCCAGTCAGTCAGCCAGCCAGTCAGTCAGTCAGTCAGTCAGCCAGTCCGCCAGTCAGCCAGTCAGTCAGCTAGTCAGTCAGCCAGTCAGCCAGCCAGCCAGCCAGCCAGCCAGCCAGCCAGCCAGCCAGCCAGCCAGCCAGCCAGTCAGTCAGCCAGTCAGGCAGCCAGTCAGCCAGTCAGGCAGTCAGTCAGCCACTCAGGCAGCCAGTCAGTCAGTCAGCCAGCCAGCCAGGCAGGCAGTCAGCCAGTCAGGCAGCCAGTCAGCCAGTCAGGCAGCCAGTCAGCCAGTCAGCCAGCCAGGCAGCCAGTCAGCCAGTCAGGCAGCCACTCAGGCAGCCAGTCAGCCAGCCAGCCAGCCAGTCAGTCAGCCAGTCAGCCAGTCATTCAGTCAACCAGCCTCCCTATGTTACTGTTTCCTCATGTCTCCTCATGTCTCCTCATGTCTCCTCATGTCCCCTCATGTCTCCTCATGTTTCCTCATGTTTCCTCATGTCTCCTCATGTCCCCCCATGTCTCCTCATGTCTCCTCATGTCTCCTCATGTCTCCTCATGTTTCCTCATGTTTCCTCATGTCTCCTCATGTCCCCCCATGTCTCCTCATGTCTCCTCATGTCTCCTCATGTCCCCCCATGTCTCCTCATGTCTCCTCATGTCTCCTCATGTCCCCCCATGTCTCCTCATGTCTCCTCATGTCCCCCCATGTCTCCTCATGTCTCCTCATGTCTCCTCATGTCTCCTCATGTATCCTCATGTCCCCCCTTGTCTCCTCATGTCTCCTCATGTTCTCCCATGTCTCCTCATGTCTCCTTGTGTCCCCCCGTGTCTCCTCATGTCCCCCCATGTCTCCTCATGCCCCCCCATGTCTCCTCATGTCCCCCCATGTCTCCTCATGTCCCCCTATGTCTCCTCATGTCCCCCATGTCTCCTCAAATCCCCCCATGTCTCCTTATGTCCTCCCATGTCTCCTCATGACCCCTGCTGTCTTTCAGCGTGTCAAACAGTTGCCTGTTTCAACCCAGACCTGTTGTTTCTGCTGGAAGGAGGGACATTAGAGAGAGGAGGGACACTAGAGAGAGAAGGGACACTAGAGAGAGAAGGGACACTATAGAGAGTAGTGAACCTGGGTACTGCCTTCAATAAACACTCAATATATAAACAGTCAGCTAGACAGACTGTTGGGATGTAAGAGTGTTATCCTCTTCTGTTCCAGAACCCTTCTGTTCCAGAACCCTTGTTCCAGAACCTTTCTGTTCCATAACCCTTCTGTTCCAGAACCCTTGTTTCAGAACCCTTCTGTTCCAGAACTCTTGTTCCAGAACCCTTCTGCTCCAGAACCCTTCTGTTCCAGAACCCTTGTTCCAGAACCCTTCTGTTCCAGAACCCTTCTGTTCCAGAACCCTTGTTCCAGAACCCTTCTGTTCCAGAACCCTTCTTCCAGAACCCTTCTGTTCCAGAACTCTTGTTCCAGAACCCTTCTGTTCCAGAACCCTTGTTCCAGAACCCTTGTTCCAGAACCCTTCTGTTCCAGAACCCTTCTTCCAGAACCCTTCTGTTCCAGAACTCTTGTTCCAGAACCCTTCTGCTCCAGAACCCTTCTGTTCCAGAACCCTTGTTCCAGAACCCTTCTGTTCCAGAACCCTTCTTCCAGAACCCTTCTGTTCCAGAACTCTTGTTCCAGAACCCTTGTTCCAGAACCCTTCTGTTCCAGAACCCTTGTTCCAGAACCCTTCTGTTCCAGAACCCTTCTGTTCCAGAACTCTTGTTCCAGTCTGTCTGGAGAGCCCATGAGGAGAGCTGATACAGACTGTTCCAGATCCACTTCTGGCCCCGTACCAGAGGAAACAAACAACATCTATGGATGAAAAGATATCAAATGAAAACCGTTTGGCGAAGTTTTGTGTTTCCCTGTAAGATTCACTATCCTTCCTCATTAAAATTCACCATGCCAATTAGGATTTATATTTCTGTGGTAGATTTAAAACCACATCAAAGGAGATATTTATTAACATTCAACTTTTACTCGTTTTTACACCAATTATCCACACCTTCAGTGACAGTAATGAATTCGAGGTTACTGAATGAAAAATCCACCATCTTCAAACAGAGTCACTACAGGAGCAGCTACAGGAGCAGCTTCTTCATGTTGTCTGAGCTCAGAGTCACTACAGGAGCAGCTTCATCATGTTGTCTGAGGTCAGAGTCACTACAGGAGCAGCTTCATCATGTTGTCTGAGCTCAGAGTCCCTACAGGAGCAGCTTCATCATGTTGTCTGAACTCAGAGTCACTACAACTGCAGCTTCATCATGTTGTCTGAACTCAGAGTCACTAAAACAGCAGCTTCATCATGTTGTCTGAACTCAGAGTCACGACAACAGCAGCTTCATCATGTTGTCTGAGCTCAGAGTCACTACAGGAGCAGCTACAGGAACAGCTTCATCATGATGTCTGAGCTCAGAGTCACTACAGGAGC
This sequence comes from Oncorhynchus clarkii lewisi, assembly GCF_045791955.1. Classification (NCBI taxonomy): domain Eukaryota; kingdom Metazoa; phylum Chordata; class Actinopteri; order Salmoniformes; family Salmonidae; genus Oncorhynchus; species Oncorhynchus clarkii. The sequence goes on from NW_027259395.1 coordinate 9,385, forward strand.
AGCTTCATCATGTTGTCTGAACTCAGAGTCACTACAGGAGCAGCTTCATCATGTTGTCTGAACTCAGAGTCATTACAGGAGCAGCTTCATCATGTTGTCTGAGCTCAGAGTCATTACAGGAGCAGCTTCATCATGTTGTCTGAACTCAGAGTCATTACAGGAGCAGCTTCATCATGTTGACCTGAACTCAGAGTCACTACCGGAGCAGCTTCATCATGTTGTCTGAGCTCAGAGTCACTACAGGAGCAGCTACATCATGTTGTCTGAACTCAGAGTCACTACAGGAGCAGCTTCATCATGTTGACCTGAACTCAGAGTCACTACAACAGCAGCTTCGTCATGTTGTCTGAACTCAGAGTCACTACAGGAGGAGCTTCATCAAGTTGACCTGAACTCAGAGTCACTACAACAGCAGCTTCATCATGTTGTCTGAACTCAGAGTCACTACAACAGCAGCTTCATCATGTTGTCTGAACTCAGAGTCACGACAACAGCAGCTTCATCATATTGTCTGAGCTCAGAGTCACTACAGGAGCAGCTTCATCATGTTGTCTGAACTCAGAGTCACTACAGGAGCAGCTTCATCATGTTGTCTGAGCTCCGAGTCACTACAGGAGCAGCTACAGGAGCAGCTTCTTCATGTTGTCTGAGCTCAGAGTCACTACAGGAGCAGCTTCATCATGTTGTCTGAACTCAGAGTCACTACAACAGCAGCTTCATCATGTTGTCTGAGCTCAGAATCACTACAGGATCAGCTACAGGAGCAGCTTCTTCATGTTGTCTGAGCTCAGAGTCACTACAGGAGCAGCTACATCATGTTGTCTGAGCTCAGAGTCACTACAGGAGCAGCATCATCATGTTGTCTGAACTCAGAGTCACTACAGGAGCAGCATCATCATGTTGTCTGAACTCAGAGTCACTACAACAGCAGCATCATCATGTTGTCTGAACTCAGAGTCACTACAGGAGCAGCTACAGGAGCAGCTTCATCATGTTGTCTGAACTCATAGTCATTACAGGAGCAGCTACAGGAGCAGCTTCATCATGTTGTCTGAACTCAGAGTCATTACAGGAGCAGCATCATCATGTTGTCTGAACTCAGAGTCATTACAGGAGCAGCATCATCATGTTGTCTGAACTCAGAGTCACTACAACAGCAGCATCATCATGTTGTCTGAACTCAGAGTCATTACAGGAGCACCTTCTTTCGGGAATCCACATGGATAATGTAGGTTCATTATCAACGTAGGTTCATTATCCATGTAGGTTCATTATCAACGTAGGTTCATTATCTATGTAGGTCACCTATCCATGTAGGTTTCCTATCCATTTAGGTTCATTATTCATGTAGGTTCATTATCCATGTAGGTTCATTATCCATGTAGGTTCATTATCCACGTCGGTTTCCTATCCATGTAGGTTCGGTATCCATGTAGGTTTCCTATCCATGTAAGTTCATTATCCACGTAGGTTCATTATCCATGTATGTTTCTTATCCATGTAGATTCATTATCCATGTAGGTTTCCTATCCATGTAGGTGCATTATCCATGTAGGTTCATTATCCATGTAGGTTTCCTATCTATGTAGGTTCCCTATCCATGTAGGTTCCCTATCCATGTATGTTCATTATTCATGTAGGTTCATTATCCATGTAGGTTCATTATCCATGTAGGTTCATTATCCATGTAGGTTTCCTATCCATGTAGGTTCATTATCCATGTAGGTTTCCTATCCATGTAGGTTCATTATCCATGTAGGTTCATTATCCATGTAGGTCACCTATCCATGTAGGTTCATTATCCATGTAGGTTCATTATCCATGTAGGTTTCCTATCCATGTAGGTTCATTCTCCATGTAGGTTCATTATCCATGTACGTTTCCTATCCATGTAGGTTCATTATCCATGTAGGTTTCCTATCCATGTAGGTTCATTATCCATGTAGGTTTCCTATCAATGTAGGTTCCCTATCCATGTAGGTTCATTATCCATGTAGGTTTCCTATCCATGTAGGTTCATTATCCATGTAGGTTTCCTATCCATGTAGGTTCATTATCCATGTAGGTTCATTATCCATGTAGATTTCCTATCCATGTAGGTTCATTATCCATGTAGGTTTCCTATCCATGTAGGTTCATTATCCATGTAGGTTTTCTATCCATGTAGGTTCATTATCCATGTAGGTTTCCTATCCATGTAGGTGCATTATCCATGTAGGTTTCCTATCCATGTAGGTTCATTATCCATGTAGGTTTCCTATCCATGTAGGTTCCCTATCCATGTAGGTTTCCTATCCATGTAGGTTCATTATTCATGTAGGTTTCCTATCCATGTAGGTTCATTATCCATGTAGGTTTCCTATCCATGTAGGTTCCCTATCCATGTAGGTTTCCTATCCATGTAGGTTCATTATCCATGTAGGTTTCCTATCCATGTAGGTTCATTATCCAGGTAGGTTTCCTATCCATGTAGGTTCATTATCCAGGTAAGTTTCCTAGCCATGTAGGTTCATTATCCATGTAGGTTTCCTATCCATGTAGGTTCATTATCCATGTAGGTTTCCTATCCATGTAGGTTCATTATCCATGTAGGTTTCCTATCCATGTAGGTTCATTATCCATGTAGGTTTCCTATCCATGTAGGTTCATTATCCATGTAGGGTTCCTATCCATGTAGGTTTCCTATCCATGTAGGTTTCCTATCCATGTAGGTGCATTATCCATGTAGGTTACCTATCCATGTAGGTTCATTATCCATGTAGGTTTCCTATCCTTGTAGGTTTCCTATCCATGTAGGTTTCCTATCCATGTAGGTTCATTATCCATGTAGGTTTCCTATCCATGTAGGTTCATTATCCATGTAGGTTTCCTATCCATGTAGGTTCATTATCCATGTAGGTTTCCTATCCATGTAGGTTCATTATCCATGTAGGTTTCCTATCCATGTAGGTTCATTATCCATGTAGGTTTCCTATCCATGTAGGTTCCCTATTCTCTGTATTATAATGATACATCTCACCCACAGTAGCTCACCATGTTGTCTGTGATGCTGCTGTTTGGAACAAAGAGCTGAGCCTCAATAGGACATCTTTCTGATTGTCCCACAATAATTCAAT
>NW_027259395.1:17500-32537 GCF_045791955.1 Oncorhynchus clarkii lewisi
GTGATAGTTGGCTTCTAAATGAGTAGTAAAAAGTGGGTTTGGTGTCATAATGACATCTAATTGACTGATGGACACTGACTTGCTAGTTGACTTTTGTGCATTTGCAATATGTTTAAACGGAGAGGGACCATCACCAAAATGGCATTCTGAAATCAACACAAAAAATGGCATCACCATAGTCTCCAGACTGTGCTGAGTTCAACGAGCTATCCCGCTTGACCGTAGCTCGCTCGGTCTAAGCGCAACGACCATTAGAAAAGTAGGCCCAAAATGAAGCCTGCACCACAATGTCATTTGCTTTTGAGTGACAGTGAGAGAACCGTTAGGGTGAGAAGAAAAATTCCACCACATGAATGTTCCTAAGGTCCTCCCGATCTGTACAAGCCTAACCTTGACCGTGTGGCATTAACCCTTAAGAGTAAAACAGTGTTTTTTGATCTCACAGATTACAGTGTCATCTCTCCCCATAGGAATACATTGCCTGCACCCCTAATTTCAACCTGAAGTCTATATGGGTTATGAATGCCGTATGAACCTGTCTTCGGTACCAGTCCATCAGGCCACTATGAGGTCTACCTGTGTTGATTCTGAGCTTCCTGGACCAACCGGAAGTGGTTAAAATGCCCCTAAAAGTGTTTACCCATACCCTGCCTGCAGTTTGACAGACATAGTGCATTCAACCCTGTGTAAATCAGTCAGTTCTTAACGTAAGGACTTAAAACTCAGGATTCTGTAACAGCATACCCCAATGGGGATATGTGTTGATTTATAGCTTCCTGTGCCAACCGGAAGTGCCATAACTGGTGTCTCAGGGGCTGTTTCGAGGGGTTAAAAAAGTCTGATCTTTCCAAAACTTCATATGTGTGATTAGGCAACCCCCATGAACTGTAAATCAGTCATTTTTCCCCAAAAAAATCAAAGGAAAAAAAAATCACACTAAAACACACCTTGGATGGAGGGACGTATTGGGGTGCGTAGAGACAGACAGTGGCTGCAATAGTTAGCTTTGTTGGAGCTAAAAAAGAACCGTCAGACCTAGAGTTCCGAAACTTTAGAAACCTGTTCTAGACCTCCGGTTGATGGTGCGTGGTGAGTTACGTGGCTCTAGACGGTTCTCGGACCGAGAAACAGCCTTGTACATTTGCAATACCTTCAATTCATTTTGACCATTACGAAAATGACGACGTTTAGAAAAGTCTCAGAGACGCAAGGCTAGGTGCATTGAAACCGTCTCGGCCCATAGAGACGGACTCCGACGTGTCTGTCCGATAGCTCGTTCAAGGACCCCGTAGCAAGGCATGGAAAAAAGTGGATTTTCAGCACCAATTAGGGTTTTTCTCGGACACCAAATGACCTATCGAGCCGAAACTCGGGATTCGGGGTCGCCTCACATAGGCCTTCACATAATGTCCGAACTGGACCCGCAGCTAGAACGTAACTATGTGTTTTACCTTTTTATTATGTTTTAAACCGAAGGCGCTGTGAATTATGGGACTGCTCTGACATATGTGATAGTTGGCTACTAAATGAGTAGGAAAAAGTGGGTTTGGTGTCAATTGATATCCATTTGGTGTCATAATGACATCTAATTGACTGATGGACACTGACTTGCTAGTTGACTTTTGTACATTTGCAATATGTTTAAACGGAGAGGGACCATCACCAAAATGGCATTCTGAAATCAACACAAAAAATGGCATCACCATAGTCTCCAGACTGTGCCGAGTTCAAGGAGACGCCCCGCTTGACCGTAGCTCGTTCTGAGTGCAGCAAACTTGAAAAAAAGAAGGCCCAAAATGAAGCCTGCACCACAATGTCATTTGATTTTGGGTGGCAGTGAGAGAACCGTTAGGGTGAGAAGCACAATTCCACCACATGAATGTTCCTAAGGTCCTCCCGATCTGAACAAGCCTAACCTTGACCGTGTGGCATTAACCCTTCACAGTAAAACAGGGTTTTTTGATCTCACAGATTACAGTGACATCTCTCCCCATAGGAATACATTGCCTGCACCACAAAATTCAACCTGAAGCCTATATGGGTTATGAATGCCGTATGAACCTGTCTTCGGTACCAGTCCATCAGGCCACTATGAGATCTACCTGTGTCGAATCTAAGCTTCCTGGAGCAACCGGAAGTGGTTAAAATGCCCCTAAAAGTGTTTACCCATACACTGCCTGCAGTTTGATAGACATAGTGCATTCAACCCTGTGTAGATCAGTCAATTCTTAACGTAAAGACTTAAAACTCGGGATTCTGTAAGTGGCTATGTAAATCAAGACATGTGTTTACTTATAGCTTCCTGTGCCAACCGGAAGTGCCTTTAATTGGGTCACACTCTCTGTTTCGAAGGGTTAAAAAAGTCACATCTCTCCAAAACTTCATATGTGTGACTAGGTAACCCTTCTGAACTGTAAATCAGTCATTAATCCCAACAGATGTCAAAGAAAAGCTCCCTCACACACACACAGGAAGGATGGAGTGATAAAGTGCGGTGCTTAAAGACACAGAGAGCAGGAAATGGCATTACCATAATCCCTAGGCCGTACCGAGTTCAGCGAGATATCCCGCTTGACCGTAGCTCGCTCGGTCTAGGCGCAGCGAGCATTAGAATAGTAGGCCCAAAATGAAGCCTGCACCACAATGTCATTTGCTTTTGGGTGACAGTGAGAGAACCGTTAGAGTGAGAAGAAAAATTGCACCACATGAATGTTCCTAAGGTCCTCCCGATCTGAACAAGCCTAACCTTGACCGTGTGGCATTAACCCTTAACAGTAAAACAGTGTTTTTTGATCTCACAGATTACAGTGTCATCTCTCCCCATAGGAATACATTGCCTGCACCCCTAATTTCAACCTGAGGCCTATGTGGGTTATGAATGCCGTATGAACCTGTCTTCGGTACCAGTCCATCAGGCCACTATGAGGTCTACCTGTGTTGATTCTAAGCTTCCTGGACCAACCGGAAGTGGTTAAAATGCCCCTAAAAGTGTTTACCCATACACTGCATGCAGTTTGATAGACATAGTGCATTCAACCCTGTGTAGATCAGTCAATTCTTAACGTAAGGACTTAAAACTCAGGATTCTGTAACAGCATACCCCAATGAGGATATGTGTTGATTTATAACTTCCTGTGCCAACCGGAAGTGCCATAATTGGTGTCTTAGGGGCTGTTTCGAAGGGTTAAAAAAGTCTGATCTTTCCAAAACTTCATATGTGTGATTAGGCAACCCCCATGAACTGTAAATCAGTCATTTTTCCCAAAAAAATTCAAAGGAAAAAAAAATCACACTAAAACACAACTTGGAAGGAGGGACGTATTGGGGTGCGTAGAGACAGACAGTGGCTCCAATAGTTAGCTTTGTTGGAGCTAAAAAAGAACCGTCGGACCTAGAGTTCCGAAACTTTAGAAACCTGTTCTAGACCTCCCGTAGATGGTGCGTGGTGAGTTACGTGGCTCTAGAAGGTTCTCGGACCGAGAAACAGCCTCGTACATTTGAAATAACTTCAATTCATTTTTGCATCACGAAAATGACGACATTTAGAAATGTCCCAGAGTCGCAAGACTAGGTGCATTGCAAACGTCTCGGCCCATATAGACAGACCCCAACGTTTCTGTCCAATAGCTCATTCAAGGACCCCGTAGCAAGTCATGGAAAATAGTGGATTTTCAGCACCAATTAGGGTTTTTCTCGGACACCAAATGACCTATCGAGCCGAAACTTGGGATTCGGGGTCGCCTCAGCTAGGCCAACACATAACATAAGAAATGGACCCGCAGCTAGAACGTAACTACGTGTTTTATGGTTTTTTTATGGTTTGAACCGAAGGGGTTGTGAATTTTGGGCCAGCTCTGAAGTATGTAATAGTTGGCTACTAAACGAGTTGGAAAAAGTGGGTTTGGTGTCAGTTTGTATCAGTTTGGTGGTCAGAATGATATCTAATTGACTGATGGACTCTTGTCCACTTGACTCTTGTACATTTGCAATATGATCCTATAGTTAAAAAACATCACCAAAAGCGACATTCTGAAATCAACCCAAACGAGCGATTGAGATGACCCAGAATCACTGCAAAGCCATCCCGAGTTCATCGGGCCAGTCAATTTCACATTCCTGCAAGATTTTTATAGCATGACAAATTCGTGATGGTACCTGCCCTTTAAGACATATTGCAAATGCACAGTGACTTTGAAAAAGTAAGAAACAAAAAAAAATACATCTAAAAAATTTTGAGCATGACAAATTCGTGATGGTACCTGCCCATTGAAACATATTGCAAATGCACAGTGACTTTGAAAAAGTAAGGAAACATAAACAAAAAAAATCCAAAATTTTTATTTTTGGGTGACCAGTTGCACGTGCATTTGCAATATGATTCTATAGTGAAAAAACATATTGCAAATGCACAGTGACTTTGAAAAAGTAAGGAAACATAAACAAAAAAAATCTAAATTTTTTTTGGGGGGATGACCAGTTGCATGTGCATTTGCAATATGATTCTATAGTGAAAAAACATATTGCAAATGCACAGTGACTTTGAAAAAGTAAGGAAAAATAAACAAAAAAAATCTAAATTTTTTTGGGGGGGATGACCAGTTGCACGTGCATTTGCAATATGATTCTATAGTGAAAAAACATATTGCAAATGCACAGTGACTTTGAAAAAGTAAGGAAACATAAACAAAAAAAATCTATTTTTTTTGGGGGGGGATGACCAGTTGCATGTGCATTTGCAATATGATTCTATAGTGAAAAAACATATTGCAAATGCACAGTGACTTTGAAAAAGTAAGGAAACATAAAAAAAATCTAAATTTTTTTGGGGGGGATGACCAGTTGCATGTGCATTTGCAATATGATTCTATAGTGAAAAAACATATTGCAAATGCACAGTGACTTTGAAAAAGTAAGGAAAAATAAACAAAAAAATGGGGGGATGACCAGTTGCACGTGCATTTGCAATATGATTCTATAGTGAAAAAACATATTGCAAATGCACAGTGACTTTGAAAAAGTAAGAAAACATAAAAAAAATCTAAATTTTTTTGGGGGGGATGACCAGTTGCATGTGCATTTGCAATATGATTCTATAGTGAAAAAACATATTGCAAATGCACAGTGACTTTGAAAAAGTAAGGAAACATAAAAAAAATCTAAATTTTTTGGGGGGGGATGACCAGTTGCATGTGCATTTGCAATATGATTCTATAGTGAAAAAACATATTGCAAATGCACAGTGACTTTGAAAAAGTAAGGAAAAATAAACAAAAAAAATCTAAAAATTTTTTTGGGGGATGACCAGTTGCACGTGCATTTGCAATATGATTCTATAGTGAAAAAACATATTGCAAATGCACAGTGACTTTGAAAAAGTAAGGAAACATAAACAAAAAAAATCTAAATTTTTTGGGGGGGGATGACCAGTTGCATGTGCATTTGCAATATGATTCTATAGTGAAAAACATATTGCAAATGCACAGTGACTTTGAAAAAGTAAGGAAACATAAACAAAAAAAATCCAAAATTTTTATTTTTGGGTGACCAGTTGCACGTGCATTTGCAATATGATTCTATAGTGAAAAAACATATTGCAAATGCACAGTGACTTTGAAAAAGTAAGGAAACATAAACAAAAAAAATCTAAATTTTTTTGGGGGGGATGACCAGTTGCACGTGCATTTGCAATATGATTCTATAGTGAAAAAACATATTGCAAATGCACAGTGACTTTGAAAAAGTAAGGAAACATAAACAAAAAAAATCTAAAAAATGTTTTGGGGGATGACCAGTTGCATGTGCATTTGCAATATGATTCTATAGTGAAAAAACATATTGCAAATGCACAGTGACTTTGAAAAAGTAAGGAAAAATAAACAAAAAAAATCTAAATTTTTTTTGGGGGGATGACCAGTTGCACGTGCATTTGCAATATGATTCTATAGTGAAAAAACATATTGCAAATGCACAGTGACTTTGAAAAAGTAAGGAAACATAAACAAAAAAAATCTAAATTTTTTTGGGGGGGATGACCAGTTGCATGTGCATTTGCAATATGATTCTATAGTGAAAAAACATATTGCAAATGCACAGTGACTTTGAAAAAGTAAGGAAACATAAACAAAAAAAATCTAAACATTTTTTTTTTGGGTGAGCAGTTGCACGTGCATTTGCAATATGATTCTATAGTGAAAAAACATCACCAAAAGCGACATTCTGAAATCAACCCAAACGAGCGATTGAGATGACCCAGAATCACTGCAAAGCCATCCCGAGTTCATCGGGCCAGTCAATTTCACATTCCTGCAGGATTTTTATAGCATGACAAATTCGTGATGGTACCTGCCCATTAAAACATATTGCAAATGCACAGTGACTTTGAAAAAGTAAGGAAACATAGAATCAAATTATTTTTTTTTGGGTTACCAGTTGCACATTTCAGATCACCAGTTGCACATTTCAGATCACCAGTTGCACATTTCAGATCACCAGTTGCACGGAGGAAAATCGTTACTTTTGACTTTGACTTTTGACTTCCTATGAAATCATATTCCAAATGGAGAAAACATATGCCTTATGCACTAGTAAAAAAAAAAAAAAAAAATGATAATAAAGTATGACTAAAGTATGTTGATAAAGTTCTTATACATGTGTAATTGACATAAAAATTGAAAGAATTTTGAAAAACGGTCCAGAAAGCACTTTTTTAAGGATGTGTGAAGTTTTTTACCAAATTTTGACATTTTTGACTTTTGACTTTTGACTTCCTATGAAATCATATTGCAAATGGACAAAACATATGCCTTATGCGCATGTAATTAAAAAAAAAAAAATTTGATATCAAAATTGGACAAAAGTATATTCATACAGTTCTTACACATGTGTAATTGACAAAAAAAGCGAAAGAAATTCGAAAAAAGGCCCAGAAAGCACTTTTTTAAGGGGTAAAAAGTTTTTGAAAAAAATATCATTTTTTCAAAATTTTTCTTTTGGATGTTGACTTGGGTTGCATTTCCAATATGAAAAACCCAGGTGGAGCGCACTCGCCCCCTGTTGGATTTTTGAGGTGTTACAATTGGCAATTGCCATATGGCATTTGCCATATACTTTGCACGAATCAACGCCGCTTTGGGTGGTATTGGACATCGTGTACATGGTTTGTCCAATGCCAATATTTTGACATTCATTTTTGTACAAATCAGGGGGGTATTCCCTTACATGCTGATGGTCCTTACCCCCCAGGTAGTACCTAACCCTAACCTTCCATGCTGATGGTCCTTACACCCCAGGTAGTACCTAACCCTAACCTTCCATGCTGATGGTCCTTACACCCCAGGTAGTACCTAACCCTATAACCTTCCATGCTGATGGTCCTTACACCCCAGGTAGTACCTTACCGTAACCTGCACAGAGCTCCTTGGGATGTTTAAAGCTTGGGAAATCTTTTTGTATCCAAATCCGGCTTTAAACTTCTTCACAACAGTATCTCGGACCTGCCTGGCGTGTTCCTTGTTCTTCATGATGCTCTCTGCGCTTTTAACGGACCTCTGAGACTATCACAGTGCAGGTGCATTTATACGGAGACTTGATTACACACAGGTGGATTGTATTTATCATCATTAGTCATTTAGGTCAACATTGGATCATTCAGAGATCCTCACTGAACTTCTGGAGAGAGTTTGCTGCACTGAAAGTAAAGGGGCTGAATAATTTTGCACACCCAATTTTTCAGTTTTTGATTTGTTAAAAAAGTTTGAAATATCCAATAAATGTCGTTCCACTTCATGATTGTGTCCCACTTGTTGTTGATTCTTCACAAAAAAATACAGTTTTATATCTTTATGTTTGAACCCTGAAATCTGGCAAAAGGTTGCAAAGTTCAAGGGGGCCGAATACTTTCGCAAGGCACTGTAACTCTAACTCTGGGAGATGCCCTGCTCTCACACTGCAGGAGATCCAGCCACGGATCCAACACACACGCACAGACGCACACACACACACACACCTCCCACTGCAGGAGTTTCAGGCACCAATTACCAGCCAGTGACTTTGAAAAAGTAAGGAAAAATAAACAAAAAAAATCTAAAAATTTTTTTGGGGGATGACCAGTTGCACGTGCATTTGCAATATGATTCTATAGTGAAAAAACATATTGCAAATGCACAGTGACTTTGAAAAAGTAAGGAAAAATAAACAAAAAAAATCTAAATTTTTTTGGGGGGGATGACCAGTTGCACGTGCATTTGCAATATGATTCTATAGTGAAAAAACATATTGCAAATGCACAGTGACTTTGAAAAAGTAAGGAAACATAAACAAAAAAAATCTATTTTTTTTGGGGGGGGATGACCAGTTGCATGTGCATTTGCAATATGATTCTATAGTGAAAAAACATATTGCAAATGCACAGTGACTTTGAAAAAGTAAGGAAACATAAAAAAAATCTAAATTTTTTTGGGGGGGATGACCAGTTGCATGTGCATTTGCAATATGATTCTATAGTGAAAAAACATATTGCAAATGCACAGTGACTTTGAAAAAGTAAGGAAAAATAAACAAAAAAATGGGGGGATGACCAGTTGCACGTGCATTTGCAATATGATTCTATAGTGAAAAAACATATTGCAAATGCACAGTGACTTTGAAAAAGTAAGAAAACATAAAAAAAATCTAAATTTTTTTGGGGGGGATGACCAGTTGCATGTGCATTTGCAATATGATTCTATAGTGAAAAAACATATTGCAAATGCACAGTGACTTTGAAAAAGTAAGGAAACATAAAAAAAATCTAAATTTTTTGGGGGGGGATGACCAGTTGCATGTGCATTTGCAATATGATTCTATAGTGAAAAAACATATTGCAAATGCACAGTGACTTTGAAAAAGTAAGGAAAAATAAACAAAAAAAATCTAAAAATTTTTTTGGGGGATGACCAGTTGCACGTGCATTTGCAATATGATTCTATAGTGAAAAAACATATTGCAAATGCACAGTGACTTTGAAAAAGTAAGGAAACATAAACAAAAAAAATCTAAATTTTTTGGGGGGGGATGACCAGTTGCATGTGCATTTGCAATATGATTCTATAGTGAAAAACATATTGCAAATGCACAGTGACTTTGAAAAAGTAAGGAAACATAAACAAAAAAAATCCAAAATTTTTATTTTTGGGTGACCAGTTGCACGTGCATTTGCAATATGATTCTATAGTGAAAAAACATATTGCAAATGCACAGTGACTTTGAAAAAGTAAGGAAACATAAACAAAAAAAATCTAAATTTTTTTGGGGGGGATGACCAGTTGCACGTGCATTTGCAATATGATTCTATAGTGAAAAAACATATTGCAAATGCACAGTGACTTTGAAAAAGTAAGGAAACATAAACAAAAAAAATCTAAAAAATGTTTTGGGGGATGACCAGTTGCATGTGCATTTGCAATATGATTCTATAGTGAAAAAACATATTGCAAATGCACAGTGACTTTGAAAAAGTAAGGAAAAATAAACAAAAAAAATCTAAATTTTTTTTGGGGGGATGACCAGTTGCACGTGCATTTGCAATATGATTCTATAGTGAAAAAACATATTGCAAATGCACAGTGACTTTGAAAAAGTAAGGAAACATAAACAAAAAAAATCTAAATTTTTTTGGGGGGGATGACCAGTTGCATGTGCATTTGCAATATGATTCTATAGTGAAAAAACATATTGCAAATGCACAGTGACTTTGAAAAAGTAAGGAAACATAAACAAAAAAAATCTAAACATTTTTTTTTTGGGTGAGCAGTTGCACGTGCATTTGCAATATGATTCTATAGTGAAAAAACATCACCAAAAGCGACATTCTGAAATCAACCCAAACGAGCGATTGAGATGACCCAGAATCACTGCAAAGCCATCCCGAGTTCATCGGGCCAGTCAATTTCACATTCCTGCAGGATTTTTATAGCATGACAAATTCGTGATGGTACCTGCCCATTAAAACATATTGCAAATGCACAGTGACTTTGAAAAAGTAAGGAAACATAGAATCAAATTATTTTTTTTTGGGTTACCAGTTGCACATTTCAGATCACCAGTTGCACATTTCAGATCACCAGTTGCACATTTCAGATCACCAGTTGCACGGAGGAAAATCGTTACTTTTGACTTTGACTTTTGACTTCCTATGAAATCATATTCCAAATGGAGAAAACATATGCCTTATGCACTAGTAAAAAAAAAAAAAAAAATGATAATAAAGTATGACTAAAGTATGTTGATAAAGTTCTTATACATGTGTAATTGACATAAAAATTGAAAGAATTTTGAAAAACGGTCCAGAAAGCACTTTTTTAAGGATGTGTGAAGTTTTTTACCAAATTTTGACATTTTTGACTTTTGACTTTTGACTTCCTATGAAATCATATTGCAAATGGACAAAACATATGCCTTATGCGCATGTAATTAAAAAAAAAAAATTTGATATCAAAATTGGACAAAAGTATATTCATACAGTTCTTACACATGTGTAATTGACAAAAAAAGCGAAAGAAATTCGAAAAAAGGCCCAGAAAGCACTTTTTTAAGGGGTAAAAAGTTTTTGAAAAAAATATCATTTTTTCAAAATTTTTCTTTTGGATGTTGACTTGGGTTGCATTTCCAATATGAAAAACCCAGGTGGAGCGCACTCGCCCCCTGTTGGATTTTTGAGGTGTTACAATTGGCAATTGCCATATGGCATTTGCCATATACTTTGCACGAATCAACGCCGCTTTGGGTGGTATTGGACATCGTGTACATGGTTTGTCCAATGCCAATATTTTGACATTCATTTTTGTACAAATCAGGGGGGTATTCCCTTACATGCTGATGGTCCTTACCCCCCAGGTAGTACCTAACCCTAACCTTCCATGCTGATGGTCCTTACACCCCAGGTAGTACCTAACCCTAACCTTCCATGCTGATGGTCCTTACACCCCAGGTAGTACCTAACCCTATAACCTTCCATGCTGATGGTCCTTACACCCCAGGTAGTACCTTACCGTAACCTGCACAGAGCTCCTTGGGATGTTTAAAGCTTGGGAAATCTTTTTGTATCCAAATCCGGCTTTAAACTTCTTCACAACAGTATCTCGGACCTGCCTGGCGTGTTCCTTGTTCTTCATGATGCTCTCTGCGCTTTTAACGGACCTCTGAGACTATCACAGTGCAGGTGCATTTATACGGAGACTTGATTACACACAGGTGGATTGTATTTATCATCATTAGTCATTTAGGTCAACATTGGATCATTCAGAGATCCTCACTGAACTTCTGGAGAGAGTTTGCTGCACTGAAAGTAAAGGGGCTGAATAATTTTGCACACCCAATTTTTCAGTTTTTGATTTGTTAAAAAAGTTTGAAATATCCAATAAATGTCGTTCCACTTCATGATTGTGTCCCACTTGTTGTTGATTCTTCACAAAAAAATACAGTTTTATATCTTTATGTTTGAACCCTGAAATCTGGCAAAAGGTTGCAAAGTTCAAGGGGGCCGAATACTTTCGCAAGGCACTGTAACTCTAACTCTGGGAGATGCCCTGCTCTCACACTGCAGGAGATCCAGCCACGGATCCAACACACACGCACAGACGCACACACACACACACACCTCCCACTGCAGGAGTTTCAGGCACCAATTACCAGCCACCACAGGATCTGGAGCAGTCATCTCCCATTCAGACGTCTAGCAACACACAGGTCCCCTCTGATCCAGGAGAGAAACAATAAAACCAGCTTCCTGTTAGTCGACAAAGAAAAGGGTTTTCAAATATTTAACACAGAACGGTCTCTCTGGAACGAGGAGCTGGTTTGTTGTGTATTTTTTTTTGGGGGGGGGGGGTGATGTTTGTAAACTTCAGATGAACACCGCTCTTCCATTAAACGATGAGAGGCTCGGGAGTCAACGTAGATTCATAGTAACTGGGGAAGAGTTTTACATTTCTGTAGAAAATGAGGACGTTTCTCTCTGGCGTCCACAGGGGTTTCAGATCCGTATGTTGAGTCTATTATTCAAACGGAAACAGAACCGTTCCTTCTCTGAACACCAGGGGCCTTGCTGTTAGTAGATGGTGTTACGTAAAATGGTGTTTATTTTCCAACTCTGTACTCTTCTGCAGATAACAGACGTTAGAAACAATCAAGTTTCATTTTGAGATAATCAATTCCCAGTAGTAATAACCAAACAACATTACAACCTGAGTGTTAGACTACCCAAACAACATTACAACCTGAGTGTTAGACTACCCAAACAACATTACAACCTGAGTGTTAGACTACCCGAACAACATTACAACCTGAGTGTTAGACTACCCAAACAACATTACAACCTGAGTGTTAGACTACCCAAACAGTGTTTACAACCTGAGTGTTAGACTACCCAAACAGTGTTTACAACCTGAGTGTTAGACTACCCAAACAGTGTTTACAACTTGAGTGTTAGACTACCCAAACAACATTACAACCTGAGTGTTAGACTACCCAAACAACATTACAACCTGAGTATTAGACTACCCAAACAACATTACAACCTGAGTGTTAGACTACCCAAACAACATTACAACCTGAGTGTTAGACTACCCAAACAGTGTTTACAACCTGAGTGTTAGACTACCCAAACAACATTACAACCTGAGTGTTAGACTACCCAAACAACATTACAACCTGAGTATTAGACTACCCAAACAACATTACAACCTGAGTATTAGACTAACCAAACAACATTACAACCTGAGTGTTAGACTACCCAAACAGTGTTTACAACCTGAGTGTTAGACTACCCAAACAGTGTTTACAACCTGAGTGTTAGACTACCCAAACAACATTACAACCTGAGTGTTAGACTACCTATGAAGGACCCTTCCTTCCCATGGCTATGATTCTATCAAGAAATAAATGATGAAGGACCCTTCCTTCCCATGGCTATGATTCTATCAGGAAATAAATGATGAAGGACCCTTCCTTCCCATGGCAATGATTATATCAGGAAATAAATGATGAAGGAATCTTCCTTCCCATGGCTATGATTCTATCAGGAAATAAATGATGAAGGACCCTTCCTTCCTATGGCTATGATTCTATCAGGAAGTAAATCATGAAGGACCCTTCCTTCCCCCGGCTAGGATTCTATCAGGAAATAAATGATGAAGGAATCTTCCTAACCTCCTGCCAAATGTATGGCCATACTAGAGACACATATTTCCCTCAGATTACACAGACCCTCAAAGAATTTGAAAACAAACCCATCACAGCAGCGAGATTTGTGACCTGTTGCCACAAGAAAAGGGCAACCAGTGAAGAACAAACACCATTGTAAATACAACCCATATTTATGTTGATTTATTTTCCCTTTTGTACTTTAACTATTTGTACATTGTTACAACACAGTTATATATACATAATATGACATTTGTAATGTCCTTAGTCTTTGGGAACTTCTGTGAGTGTAATGTTTACTGGTCATTTGCATTATCTATTTCACTAGTAGTGTTAACAGAAAGGCCAATAAAGCCCTTTAAATTAAATTGAATTGAGAGGAGACAAAGAGAGAAAGAGAGAAAGAGAGAGAGAGAAAGAGAGAGAGAGAGAGAGGAGGATAAATATATATATATATATATATATATATATAAATATATATATATATATAGAGAGAGAGAGAGAGAGAGAGAGAGAGAGAGAGGAGGATAAATATATATATATATATATATATTTATATATATATATATATATTTTTATTTTTTTATTTCACCTTTATTTAACCAGGTAGGCTAGTTGAGAACAAGTTCTCATTTGCAACTGCGACCTGGCCAAGATAAGGCATAGCAGTGTGAACAGACAACACAGAGTTACACATGGAGTAAACAATTAACAAGTCAATAACACAGTAGAAAAAAGGGGGAGTCTATATATACATTGTGTGCAAAAGGCATGAGAAGGTAGGCAAATAATTACAATTATGCAGATTAACACTGGAGTGATAAATGATCAGATGGTTATGTAAAGGTAGAGATATTGGTGTGCAAAAGAGCAGAAAAATAAATAAATAAAAACAGTATGGGGATGAGGTAGGTGAAAATGGGTGGGCTATTTACCAATAGACTATGTACAGCTGCAGCGATCGGTTAGCTGCTCAGATAGCAGATGTTTGAAGTTGGTGAGGGAGATAAAAGTCTCCAACTTCAGTGATTTTTGCAATTCGTTCCAATCACAGGCAGCAGAGAACTGGAACGAAAGGCGGCCAAATGAGGTGTTGGCTTTAGGGATGATCAGTGAGATACACCTGCTGGAGCGCGTGCTACGGATGGGTGTTGCCATCGTAACCAGTGAACTGAGATAAGGCGGAGCTTT
The DNA here is from genome assembly GCF_045791955.1 of Oncorhynchus clarkii lewisi. Lineage (NCBI taxonomy): Eukaryota > Metazoa > Chordata > Actinopteri > Salmoniformes > Salmonidae > Oncorhynchus > Oncorhynchus clarkii. The sequence goes on from NW_027259395.1 coordinate 31,871, forward strand.
ACCTAGCATGGACTTGTAGATGAGCTGGAGCCAGTGGGTCTGGCGACGAATATGTAGCGAGGGCCAGCCGATTAGAGCATACAAGTCGCAGTGGTGGGTGGTATAAGGTGCTTTAGTGACAAAACGGATGGCACTGTGATAAACTGCATCCAGTTTGCTGAGTAGAGTGTTGGAAGCAATTTTGTAGATGACATCGCCGAAGTCGAGGATCGGTAGGATAGTCAGTTTTACTAGGGTAAGTTTGGCGGCGTGAGTGAAGGAGGCTTTGTTGCGGAATAGAAAGCCGACTCTTGATTTGATTTTCGATTGGAGATGTTTGATATGGGTCTGGAAGGAGAGTTTAGAGTCTAGCCAGACACCTAGGTACTTATAGATGTCCACATATTCAAGGTCGGAACCATCCAGGGTGGTGATGCTGGTCAGGCGTGCGGGTGCAGGCAGCGAACGGTTGAAAAGCATGCATTTGGTTTTACTAGCGTTTAAGAGCAGTTGGAGGCCACGGAAGGAGTGCTGTATGGCATTGAAGCTCGTTTGGAGGTTAGATAGCACAGTGTCCAAGGACGGGCCGGAAGTATATAGAATGGTGTCGTCTGCGTAGAGGTGGATAGAGATATATATATATATATATAGAGAGAGAGAGAGAGAGAGAGAGAGAGAGAGAGAGAGA
>NW_027259396.1:0-15000 GCF_045791955.1 Oncorhynchus clarkii lewisi
AATATGTCATCAGTGTTGTTGTGTGTATAGGGTGAATTACAACGATGTTATGTTAATATGTCATCAGTGTTGTTGTGTGAATAGGGTGAATTACAACACTGTTATGTTAATGTCATCAGTGTTGTTGTGTGAATAGGGTGAATTACAATGCTGTTATGTGAATATGTCATCGGTGTTGTTGTGTGTATAGGGTGAATTACAATGCTGTTATGTTAATATGTCATCAGTGTTGTTGTGTGTATAGAGTGAATTACAATGCTGTTATGTTAATATGTCATCAGTGTTGTTGTGTGAATCGGTTGAATTACAACGCTGTTATGTTAATATGTCATCAGTGTTGTTGTGTGAATAGGGTGAATTACAACGCTGTTATGTTAATATGTCATCAGTGTTGTTGTGTGAATCGGGTGAATTACAACGCTGTTATGTTAATATGTCATCAGTGTTGTTGTGTGTATAGGGTGAATTACAACGCTGTTATGTTAATATGTCATCAGTGTTGTTGTGTGTATAGGGTGAATTACAATGCTGCTATGTTAACACCCAGGATCTTATGCCCTGACTGCATTCCCTTCCTCAGAACTCTACTGTACAACTACTCACATAGATCCTATTCAATAACTCGTTGTATGGAACTACTAGCTTGGAAACCAAGCAGAATATCACTCTGTTTCACTGTTGTTTCTCTTGAAACAGAATAGAGCTAAACACAGGCAAAATCCTGGTTCAGTCTGCTTTCCAACAGACACTGGAAGACAAATTCACATTTCAGCAGGACAATAACCTAAAACACACTGGAGTTGCTTACCAAGAGAACATTAAATGTTCCTGAGTGGCTTAGTTACAGTTTTGACTTGTATCAGCTTGAAAATCTATGGCAAGACTTGAACATGGCTGTCTGTCAATGATCAACAATTTTGAATGATTTTTAAAGAACAATGGGCAAATATTTTACAATACAGGTGTGCAAAGGTCTTAGAGACTTACCCATAAGTACTCACAGCTGTAACCGCTGCCAAAGGTGATGCTAACACTCAGGGGTGTGAATACTTATGTCAATTCGATATTTTTGTATTTAATTTTAAATAAATTGGCAACATTTTTATAAAATATGTTTTCACTTTCTCATTATGGGGTATTGTGATGTCATTATGGGGTATTGTGATGTCATTATGGGGTATTGTGATGTCAATATGGGGTATTGTGATGTCAATATGGGGTATTGTGATGTCATTATGGGGTATTGTGATGTCATTATGGGGTATTGTGATGTCATTATGGGGTATTGTGATGTCAATATGGGGTATTGTGATGTCATTATGGGGTATTGTGATGTCAATATGGGGTATTGTGATGTCATTATGGGGTATTGTGATGTCATTATGGGGTATCGTGATGTCATTATGGGGTATCGTGATGTCATTATGGGGTATTGTGTGTAGATGGGTGAGAAAAACTCATATTTAATACATTTTGAATACAGGCTGTAACAACAACATGTGTAATAAGTCAAGGGGTATGAATACTTTCTGAGGCACTGTTAGTCAGGTCTGCTTGGATGGCTGGATGGCTATGGGAAGGGGGAGGGGATAAGAGGGAGGTTTACACTTTCAACTGATACCTGTTTTCATTTTGTCCAACTCTTTAATCATACTGTATTTCAAGGGGCCTGGAAGGTGTAATTGATGGAGTCAGTCTGGAGAACGTCTGTGTTTAGTTTCTTCTCAGTCGTCTGGCCTGAGGAGAGGAGGAGGGAGACCCAGAGGAGTGTCACGTTACTATGTTGAGGCTGGAACTTAACTTACAACATCATAGTAATAGTAATACTAATGGTAGTAGTAGTCGTATAGTAGTAGTAGTAGCAGTAGTAGTATAGTAATAGTAGTAGTAGTATAGTAATAGTATAGTAGTAGTAGTATAGTAATAGTGTAGTAGTATAGTAATAGTATAGTAGTAGTAGTATAGTAATAGTATAGTAGTAGTATAGTAATAGTAGTAGTAGTATAGTAATAGTATAGTAGTAGTTTCCACCAACGTGGGATAGATGTTGAATTGATGTTTGTGCCAGCGTGATGACTGTACCACTCATATGGATAGTGGTGTATAGTAGTAGTAGTAGTAGAATAGTAATAGTATAGTAGTAGTGGTCTATAGTACTAGTATAGTAATAGTACAGTAGTAGTAGTATAGTAATAGTATAGCAGTAGTAGTATAGTAATAGTATAGTAGTAGTAGTATAGTAATAGTATAGCAGTAGTAGTATAGTAGTAGTATAGTAGTAGTGGTATAGTACTAGTATAATAGTGTAGTAGTAGTATAGTATTAGTATAGTAGTAGTAAAGTAATAGTATAGCAGTAGTAGTATAGTAGTAGTATAGTAGTAGTGGTATAGTAATAGTATAGTAGTAGTATAGTAATAGTATAGTAGTAGTATTGTATTAGTATAGTGGTAGCAGTATAGTAATAGTATAGTAGTAGTAGCAGCAGTATAGCAGTAATAGTATAGTATAGTAGTTATAGTATAGTAATATTATAGTAGTAGTAGTAGTATAGTAATATTATATAGTAGTAGTAGTATAGTAATAGTAGTAGTATAGTAGTAGTAGTAGTAGTATAGTATAGTATAGTAGTAGTAGTATAGTAATAGTATAGTAGTAGTAATAGTATAATAGTAGTACATCGATAGAATCAATGGTTCAGTCAAGTTGACATCCGTCCAGTTTTCTCTTTCATCTCTGCTTTTCTCATGCAGCAGAGGTTTAGGGACCGGGGAGAAAATGCAATAACTCAACAAAAACTAAACTGGAAAGATGAGGCCCTAAATCTTAGGCACTTACCCCAGATAAAAATAATGTAAGTAAAACCTAAATATAACCTTTAGGTATGAAATGCACAAGAATTATACACTTAGAGATTTTTTCTCTTAATTCAAACCGCCCGCCACCCGCCATTCAACCACACAATATTTCATGACCCTAAACCCACCCACCCCATAGATATAATCGCGGGGATTGCGGGTTATGAGTCAACCCGTGCATCACTAATCCCATCATCAATCAAGTGGGCAGGGGGGATACCTGTGGTTCCACAACCCCAGTTAGGGTGGCCAGATGTGGGGAGGGGTGGTGTAGTGAAAGCCTGCCCCCCATGGTTCTCCTGGCTTTCTCTCTTATCAGACAACAACTCTTGTCACAGCATCACACGGAGGCTTTCACAGCACTGTGATAATGTGAAGCATTTACACTCACACACACACACACACACACACACACACACACACACACACACACACACACACACACACACACACACACACACACACACAGAGGGAAACTGTCCCCACACCTCCCAACGTGTTATACTCCTCTCCTCCCCAGTCACCTGGCGAGTGATGAGGTGATGTCACAGTTCTGGGTTCACACATGTACAAGCCTGTTATGTTAGGCTTTATTAATCTGTTATCAAAGAACATCCATAACCGTTCATAGACCATTCGTAACCATTCGTAGACCATTCAAAATGTGCTTTTGTTCATATTTCACTGGCTAATGGCTTAATTGAAATGCAGTACGTCTAGTAGACTACTGTGTTATTCAGACGGAGAGAGACAGACAGACAGACAGACAGAGAGAGAGAGACAGACAGAGAGAGAGAGAAAGAGAGACACAATTAGACCCAACCAAATTATGAGAAAATAAAAATATCATTACTTGACACATTGGAAAGAATTAACAAAAAAACAGAGCAAACTAGGATGCTATTTGGGCCTAAACAGAGAGTACACAGTGGCAGAATACCTGACAACTGTGACTGACCCAAAATTAAGGAAAGCTTTGACTATGTACAGACTCAGTGAGCATAGCCTTGCTATTGAGAAAGGCCGCCGTAGGCAGACCTGGCTCTCAAGAGAAGACAGGCTATGTGCACACTGCCCACAAAATGAGGTGGAAACTGTGGTGCACTTCCTAACCTCCTGCCAAATGTATGACCATATTAGAGACACATATTTCCCTCAGATTACACAGACACACAAAGATTTAGAAAAAATGAATCCAATTTTGATAAACTCCGATGTCTATTGGGTGAAATACCACAGTGTGACATCACAGCAGCAATATTTGTGACTTGTTGCCACAAGAAAAGGTCAACCAGTGAAGAACAAACACCATTGTAAATACAACCCATATTTACAGTGCATTGCGAAAGTATTCGGCCCCCTTGAACTTTGCGACCTTTTGCCACATTTCAGGCTTCAAACATAAAGATATAAAACTGTATTTTTTTGTGAAGAATCAACAACAAGTGGGACACAATCATGAAGTGGAACGACATTTATTGGATATTTCAAACTTTTTTAACAAATCAAAAACTGAAAAATTGGGCGTGCAAAATTATTCAGCCCCCTTAAGTTAATACTTTGTAGCGCCACCTTTTTCTGTGATTACAGCTGTAAGTCGCTTGGGGTATGTCTCTATCAGTTTTGCACATCGAGAGACTGACATTTTTTCCCATTCCTCCTTGCAAAACAGCTCGAGCTCAGTGAGGTTGGATGGAGAGCATTTGTGAACAGCAGTTTTCAGTTCTTTCCACAGATTCTCGATTGGATTCAGGTCTGGACTTTGACTTGGCCATTCTAACACCTGGATATGTTTATTTTTGAACCATTCCATTGTAGATTTTGCTTTATGTTTTGGATCATTGTCTTGTTGGAAGACAAATCTCCGTCCCAGTCTCAGGTCTTTTGCAGACTCCATCAGGTTTTCTTCCAGAATGGTCCTGTATTTGGCTCCATCCATCTTCCCATCAATTTTAACCATCTTCCCTGTCCCTGCTGAAGAAAAGCAGGCCCAAACCATGATGCTGCCACCACCATGTTTGACAGTGGGGATGGTGTGTTCAGGGTGATGAGCTGTGTTGCTTTTACGCCAAACATAACGTCTTGCATTGTTGCCAAAAAGTTCAATTTTGGTTTCATCTGACCAGAGCACCTTCTTCCACATGTTTGGTGTGTCTCCCAGGTGGCTTGTGGCAAACTTTAAACAACACTTTTTATGGATATCTTTAAGAAATGGCTTTCTTCTTGCCACTCTTCCATAAAGGCCAGATTTGTGCAATATACGACTGATTGTTGTCCTATGGACAGAGTCTCCCACCTCAGCTGTAGATCTATGCAGTTCATCCAGAGTGATCATGGGCCTCTTGGCTGCATCTCTGATCAGTCTTCTCCTTGTATGAGCTGAAAGTTTAGAGGGACGGCCAGGTCTTGGTAGATTTGCAGTGGTCTGATACTCCTTCCATTTCAATATTATCGCTTGCACAGTGCTCCTTGGGATGTTTAAAGCTTGGGAAATCTTTTTGTATCCAAATCCGGCTTTAAACTTCTTCACAACAGTATCTCGGACCTGCCTGGTGTGTTCCTTGTTCTTCATGATGCTCTCTGCGCTTTTAACGGACCACTGAGACTATCACAGTGCAGGTGCATTTATACGGAGACTTGATTACACACAGGCGGATTGTGTTTATCATCATTAGTCATTTAGGTCAACATTGGATCATTCAGAGATCCTCACTGAACTTCTGGAGAGAGTTTGCTGCACTGAAAGTAAAGGGGCTGAATAATTTTGCACGCCCAATTTTTCAGTTTTTGATTTGTTAAAAAAGTTTGAAATATCCAATAAATGTCGTTCCACTTCATGATTGTGTCCCACTTGTTGTTGATTCTTCACAAAAAAATACAGTTTTATATCTTTATGTTTGAAGCCTGAAATGTGGCAAAAGGTCGCAAAGTTCAAGGGGGCCGAATACTTTCGCAAGGCACTGTATGTTTATTTATTTTCCCTTTTGTACTTGAACTATTTGCACATTGTTTTGCTCTTTTTTGGTTACTACATGATTCCATATGTGTAATTGAATAGTTTTGACTGGTACTGTGTATATATATATATATATATATATATATGTATATATGTGTGTTTGTATGTATGTGTGTATATATATATATATATATATATATATATATATATATATATATATATAGGGGGGAGAGAGAAAGAAAGAGCCAGGAGAGAGAGTGAGGCAGAGAGAGAGAGTGAGGCAGAGAGAGAGAGTGAGACAGAGAGAGAGAGTGAGACAGAGAGAGTGTCACACCTTGACCATAGTTTGCTTTGTATGTTTCTATGTTTTGTTTGGTCAGGGTGTGATCTGAGTGGGCATTCTATGTTGTGTGTCTAGTTTGTCTATTTCTGTGTTTGGCCTGATATGGTTCTCAATCAGAGGCAGGTGTTAGTCATTGTCTCTGATTGGGAACCATATTTAGGTAGCCTGTTTGGTGTTGGATTTTGTGGGTGATTGTCTCCTGTGTCAGTGTTTGTTCCACACGGGACTGTTTCGGGTTTACACGTTTGTTGTTTTTGTAGTTTATTCATGTATAGTTTTCTTATTAAAAACAAACATGAATTTCAACCACGCTGCATTTTGGTCCTCCTCTCCTTCGACGGAAGAATCCCGTTACAGAGCGAGAGAGAGAGAGAGCGAGAGAGAGCGAGAGAGAGAGACTGCATTAGCTCTACTTACCTTTGTCATCGCCCAGTGCTGGAGGGGACTCCTCTCCTCCCTGCCAGAGTCTGCATAGTAACAGCAGGCTAACAGGGGATGCATGCTGTAACCTTTTAGATAGCAGACCTCTTTTCTGCATTTTTTTCGTAAATGTCCTCTCTGGAGCACAACATTTTGTACATCATGTGTTAGCTACATACGCCACAAATAGACAACACACACACACATGCACACACACGAGCACACACGAGTACACACACACACACGTAACCATCACATGAACAAATGCGGTGTGGAAAATAGCTTGTCAGAAAGAGAAAGAGAGAGGTGAAAAAGAGAGAGAAAGAGAGAGGTGAGAAAGAGAGAGAGGTGAGAAAGAGAGAGAGGTGAAAATGAGAAAGAAAGAGAGAGAGGTGAAAAAGAGAGAAAGACAGAGGTGAAAATGAGAGAGAAAGAGAGAGGTGAAAAAGAGAGAGAAAGAGAGAGGTGAAAATGAGAGAGAAAGAGAGAGGTGAAAAAGAGAGAGAAAGAGAGAGAGGTGAAAAAGAGAGAGAGGTGAAAATGAGAGAGAAAGAGAGAGGTGAAAATGAGAGAGAAAGAGAGGTGAAAATGAGAGAGAAAGAGAGAGGTGAAAAAGAGAGAGAAAGAGAGAGAGGTGAAAAAGAGAGAGAGGTGAAAATGAGAGAGAAAGAGAGAGGTGAAAAAGAGAGAGAAAGAGAGAGGTGAAAAGGAGAGAGAGAGAGAGAGGTGAAAATGAAAGAGAAAGAGAGAGGTGAAAATGAAAGAGAAAGAGAGAGGTGAAAATGAGAGAGAAAGAGAGAGGTGAAAAAAGAGAGAGAGAGAGAGAGGTGAAAATGAAAGAGAAAGAGAGAGGTGAAAATGAGAGAGAAAGAGAGAGGTGGAAATGAGAGAGAAAGAGAGAGGTGAAAATGAGAGAGAAAGAGAGAGGTGAAAAAGAGAAAGTGGCCCAGAGAGAGAGAATGAGCTGAAGGAAAACGCTCTGTTAACCATTACATTGAGCTGATTGGGTGTTATCCATACAGGAGCTCCAGCCGTATCCCTATCCCCAGCCCTATCCCTATCCCCAGCCATATCCCCAGCCGTATCCCTATCCCCAGCCGTATCCCTATCCCCAGCCCTATCCCTATCCCCAGCCGTATCCCTATCCCCAGCCGTATCCCCAGCCGTATCCCCAGTCGTATCCCTATCCCCAGCCCTATCCCCAGCCGTATCCCTATCCCCAGCCGCATCCCTATCCCCAGCCCTATCCCTCTCCCCAGCCCTATCCCTATCCCCAGCCGTATCCCCAGCCCTATCCCCAGCCGTATCCCTATCCCCAGCCGTATCCCTATCCCCAGCCCTATCCCTATCCCCAGCCGTATCCCTATCCCCAGCCGTATCCCTATCCCCAGCCGTATCCCTATCCCCAGCCGTATCCCTATCCCCAGCCGTATCCCTATCCCCAGCCCTATCCCTATCCCCAGTCGTATCCCTATCCCCAGCCGTATCCCTATCCCCAGTCGTATCCCTATCCCCAGCCGTATCCCTCTCCCCAGCCCCAGCCGTATCCCTATCCCCAGTCGTATCCCTATCCCAGCCGTATCCCTCTCCCCAGCCCCAGCCGTATCCCTATCCCCAGCCGTATCCCTATCCCCAGCCGTATCCCTATCCCCAGCCCTATCCCCAGTCGTATCCCTATCCCCAGCCGTATCCCTCTCCCCAGCCCCAGCCGTATCCCTATCCCCAGCCGTATCCCCAGCTCCAGCCCCAGTGGCCTGGAAGTAAAGTTGCTGTAGACAGCACATCATCATCCTGATCGCTCAACACACACACTCTGCCTGGCTGCCTGGCTCAGTCGCTACTGCTGCTAGCTGGATCAACTGAGCCCACGTCACACTGCAGGCCTAGCACTGATTGGCTGGCCTCTGGCCTCTGGGCTCTCTCTCTCTCTCTCTCTCTCTCTCTCTCTCCTTCTCTCTCTCAATTCAATTCAAGGGGCTTTACTCTCTCATGATATAACCCTGTCTATCTACACAGAGGTGTTACAGACATCATGATATAACCCTGTCTATCTACACATAGGTGTCCTAGACATCATGATATAACCCTGTCTATCTACACAGAGGTGTTATAGACATCATGATATAACCCTGTCTATCTACACAGAGGTGTTATAGACATCATGATATAACCCTGTCTATCTACACATAGGTGTCCTAGACATCATGATATAACCCTGTCTATCTACACAGAGGTGTTCTAGACATCATGATAAAACCCTGTCTATCTACACAGAGGTGTTATAGACATCATGATATAACCCTGTCTATCTACACATAGGTGTCCTAGACATCATGATAAAACCCTGTCTATCTACACAGAGGTGTTACAGACATCATGATATAACCCTGTCTATCTACACAGAGGTGTTATAGACATCATGATATAACCCTGTCTATCTACACAGAGGTGTTACAGAAATCATGATATAACCCTGTCTATCTACACAGAGGTGTTACAGAAATCATGATATAACCCTGTCTATCTACACAGAGGTGTTACAGAAATCATGATATATATGTAGATCTTACAGTTGTTTTTCCTTCCTAGTAGTGGAAGTCTACTCTCATTGACATTTACATGTTTGTTTTAAATATATAGCTCTTCTGTTGTGATTCCTATATGAACACAACATGTGTTTGCCAAACATGGGACCGCGTTCAGCGACAGCACTCTCCCCAATGATAGTTCATCTCCAACACATTCCACTGAGAGAGTGCAGTGGGACTTTTCTTTGGGAGTTGACTTGAGCCTTTTATTTTTGTCATAATATGTCTGGTCCTGTTTTTCATTCTGGAAACTCCCGACCCGGTGCTGGTTAGAGATGGCTTTGTTAAAAGAAACTCAACACCTGCCTGTTGACACAAAAAGGGAACAGAGGGTTTTCCCACCACCTCTCTCTCTATCTCAATTTAAATTTCAATGTAAGGGCTTTATTGGTATGGGAAACGTATGTTAACATTGCCAAAGCAAGTGAAATAGATAATAAACAAAAAAGTGAAATAAAAAATGAAAAATGAACAGTAAACATTTCACTCACAGACGTTCCAAAAGAATAAAGACATTTCAAATGTCATATTATGTCTATGTATAGAGTGATGTCACGATGTACAAATAGTTAAAGTACAAAAGGGAAAATAAATAAATATAGGTTGTATTTACACACACACACACACACACACACACACACACACACACACACACACACACACACACACACACACACACACACACACACACAGTAGATGAATGGAGTTTGGGGTCATGGAGGATGTCTCTCTCACTAGTACTAGTATGTCCTGAGGTGAACCAGTCCATCAAAGAGGGTCTATAATGGAGAGACAAGTTAAACAACTTCCTCCTAACAGGCTATTCAGCCTGGGGCCACATCTGTCTGGATGGAAGAATGTGTGTGTGTGTGTGTGTGTGTATAACTATAGTTGTGGGGACGTGTGTGTGTGTGTGTGTATGTGTATAACTATAGTTGTGGGGACGTATGTGTGTGTGTGTGTGTGTGTGTCTGTTGGCTGAGTGCACATCTCTGACTGGGTGGGCTGTTTTAGGGTTAGTGTTACTTCTAACCTCCTAATCCCACCCACTCTGCCGCCAGAACACACCAAACACACAGACCACAGGGCTGCTGGGTTAGAGTTGGAGTTAGGGTTGGGGTTGGAGTTGGGGTTGGGGTTGGGGTTAGAATTGGGGTTGGGGTTAGAGTTGGGGTTGGGGTTAGAGTTGTGGTTGGAGTTGGAGTTGGGGTTAGAGTTGGGGTTGGAGTTGGGGTTAGAGTTGTGGTTAGGTTTGGGGTTGGAGTTGGAGTTGGGGTTAGAGTTGGGGTTGGAGTTGGAGTTGGGGTTGGAGTTGAACACATGCCTCTGTAAGGAGGGGTGTTGGGGTTGAACACATGCCTCTGTAAGGAGGGGGGTTGGTATTAATAGTAGTGGCTTTCAGAAAGCAGCAGACAACAGGGAGAGAACATTTAGAAGTATAGGGGCGTGTCTGTCAGGTGTCTTTCTAACTGTGGGGGATTTGCCGGTCGGTTCGTTTTGATGTTCTCTCTCCTTTGTGATAAAGCTTCTTGCCGTCTCCTGCCCGTTGCCTGTGTTTGGGTCTCTCTGTGTGTGTGTGTGTGTGTGTGTGTGTGTGTGTGTGTGTGTGTGTGTGTGTGTGTGTGTGTGTGTGTGTGTGTGTGTGTGTGTGTGTGTGTGTGTGTGTGTGTGTGTGTGTGTGTGTGTGTGTGTGTGTGTGTGTGTGTGTGTGTGTGTGTGTGTGTGTGTGTGTGTGTGGATCCTCAACTCTGTCTGAGCACGTAGGGGCTCTGATTACAGACACATAGAGGAAGATAGAACACACACACACACACACACACACACACACACACACACACACACACACACACACACAGCACACTAGAGCAGGTTGGTGCAGGTGCAGTCGTCTTCCAGCTGCCGTCTGTCTGAGCTGGGGACCTGCATCTTCTTCCTTTTCATCAGCTGTCCTCCATCCAGACCTCCCATACTATATATACTACCAGTATACTATATATACTACCAGTACACTATATATACTACCAGTATACTATATATACTACCAGTATACTATATCTATCTGTCTGTCTCTATCTCAATGTAGGAGCTGTCCTCCATCCAGACCTCCCATACTATATATACTACCAGTATACTATATATACTACCAGTACACTATATATACTACCAGTATACTATATATACTACCAGTATACTATATTTATCTGTCTGTCTCTATCTCAATGTAGGAGCTGTCCTCCATCCAGACCTCCCATACTATATATACTACCAGTATACTATATATACTACCAGTACACTATATATACTATCAGTATACTATATATACTACAAGTATACTATATCTATCTGTCTGTCTCTATCTCAATGTAGGAGCTGTCCTCCATCCAGACCTCCCATACTATATATACTACCAGTACACTATATATACTACCAGTTTACTATATATACTACTATACTATATCTACTACCAGTTTACTATATATACTACCAGTATACTATATCTACTACCAGTTTACTATATATACTACCAGTATACTATATATACTACCAGTATACTATATATACTACCAGTATACTATATATACTACCAGTACACTATATATACTACTATACTATATCTACTACCAGTTTACTATATATACTACCAGTATACTATATATACTACCAGTTTACTATATAAACTACCTGTACACTATATATACTACCAGTATACTATATATACTACCAGTATACTATATATATCTGTCTGTCTCTATCTCAATGTAGGAGCTGTCTCTCCATCCAGACATCCCATACTATATATACTACCACTATACTATATATACTACCAGTATACTATATATACTACCAGTACACTATATATACTATCATTATACTATATATACTACCAGTATACTATATCTATCTGTCTGTCTCTATCTCAATGTAGGAGCTGTCTCTCCATCCAGACCTCCCATACTATATATACTACCACTATACTATATATACTACCAGTATACTATATATACTACCAGTACACTATATATACTATCAGTATACTATATATACTACAAGTATACTATATATATCTGTCTGTCTCTATCTCAATGTAGGAGCTGTCTTTCCATCCAGACCTCCCATACTATATATACTACCAGTATACTATATATACTACCAGTATACTATATATACTACCAGTTTACTATATAAACTACCTGTACACTATATATACTACCAGTATACTATATATACTACCAGTTTACTATATATACTACCAGTATACTATATATACTACCAGTTTACTATATATACTACCAGTATACTATATATACTACCAGTACACTATATATACTATCAGTATACTATATATACTACCAGTTTACTATATATACTACCACTATACTATATATACTACCAGTATACTATATATACTACCACTATACTATATATACTACCAGTATACTATATATACTACCAGTACACTATATATACTATCAGTATACTATATATACTACCAGTATACTATATATACTACCAGTTTATTATATATACTACCAGTACACTATATATACTACAAGTATACTATATCTGTCTGTCTGTCTCTATCTCAATGTAGGAGCTGTCTCTCCATCCAGACCTCCCATTCTATATATACTACCAGTATACTATATATACTACCAGTACACTATATATACTATCAGTATACTATATATACTACAAGTATACTATATCTATCTGTCTGTCTCTATCTCAATGTAGGAGCTGTCTCTCCATCCAGACCTCCCATACTATATATACTACCAGTATACTATATATACTACTATACTATATCTACTACCAGTTTACTATATATACTACCAGTACACTATATATACTACCAGTATACTATATATACTACCAGTATACTATATATACTACCAGTATACTACATCTATCTGTCTCTATCTCAATGTAGGAGCTGTCTCTCCATCCAGACCTCCCATACTATATATACTACCAGTACACTATATATACTACCAGTACACTATATATACTACCAGTATACTATATATACTACCAGTACACTATATATACTACCAGTATACTATATATACTACCAGTATACTATATATACTACCAGTACACTATATATACTATCAGTATACTATATATACTACCAGTATAATATATATACTACCAGTACACTATATATACTACCAGTATACTATATATACTACCAGTTTACTATATACACTACCTGTACACTATATATACTACCAGTACACTATATATACTACCAGTATACTATATATACTACCAGTATACTATATATACTACCAGTACACTATATATACTATCAGTATACTATATATACTACCAGTATACTATATATACTACCAGTACACTATATATACTACCAGTATACTATATATACTACCAGTATACTATATATACTACCAGTATACTACATCTATCTGTCTCTATCTCAATGTAGGAGCTGTCTTTCCATCTTGTGTCTTCATCTTGACTGAACTGACAGTGAATTGGAGGACACTCAGGTTGGTTGTAAATAGTAGGGTTACTTCAGGTTACTGTCGCCAGTCTCAGATAATTATAGTTCTGGCCAAGTTGAAAGTAGGGACGTGTATGTGTGTGTGTGTGTGTGTGTCTGTGTGTGTGTGTGTGTGTGTGTGTGTGTGTGTGTGTGTGTGTGTGTGTGTGTGTGTGTGTGTGTGTGTGTTGGGGGAGAAATATAATGTGATAGATAGACAGTGTGATAGCAGCCTGTCTGCCTCAGTGCAGCCAGTGTCCCAGTCGCCCTACTTTTCCCCTCACAGTCCATGTACTTCTAGGTTCTGACAGCCCGTTTAATGTTTAATGCTTTGTGATTTCCATTGGAGACACATCAAGGCTTGGTTTGCTACCAGGCCCCAACGTCTGAGAGAGAGAGAGATGCTGCTTAATGTGATGGTAGGAGCTGAGAACAGCATCCTTCATCCTCTTGGTCTTTAGCTTGATTCTGTAAAACGCAGTGTTCCAAAGCAGAATATTACAGCATCACCCCATACTGATCTGGCGGCGGCCATTTTGTTTCACCCCATGACGCAAACACACTTACAAAGTAAGGCCCCTGTGGTTTACATGGCTGACTTCCATTCTGGGAACCACAAGCCTGGTATTACTCTGGCATAAAATACATGACTTCATTGCTTATCTGCGGTTTTCCTTCCCGCTGTCTACATGTCCTGACTGAGGACTGGTGCAATACAACAATAGTGTGTATCCCATTGGGATCCTCAAAGTACAACTTGTCTGGCATCTGATCTCTCAAACGAGGTGCATGGTATGCCTGCAGGTGACGTCATGTGTTAGGGATGTCACCGCGACAGACTGCAAGGCTAAGACTTGGTATGTCCCAGACAGACAGAGGGAGGGAGAGGGGCTGTTTCAGGAGGTGTAGGCAGAGGGAGGGAGAGGGGCTGTTTTAGGAGGTGTATACAGAGGGAGGGAGAGGGGCTGTTTTAGGAGGTGTAGACAGAGCGAAGGAGAGGGGCTGTTTTAGGAGGTGTAGACAGAGGGAGGGAGAGGGGCTGTTTTAGGAGGTGTAGACAGAGGGAGGGAGAGGGGCTGTTTTAGGAGGTGTAGGCAGAGGGAGGGAGAGGGGCTGTTTTAGGAGGTGTAGGCAGAGGGAGGGAGAGGGGCTGTTTTAGGAGGTGTAGTCAGAGGAAGGGAGAGGGGCTGTTTTAGGAGGTGTAGGCAGAGGGAGGGAGAGGGGCTGTTTTAGGAGGTGTAGACAGAGGGAGGGAGAGGGGCTGTTTTAGGAGGTGTAGACAGAGGGAGGGAGAGGGGCTGTTTTATGAGGTGTAGACAGAGGGAGGGA
>NW_027259396.1:27500-32491 GCF_045791955.1 Oncorhynchus clarkii lewisi
TCCGACCATCACCCCTGGTGAGACAAAAGCGCAACTCGTCAGTGAAAAGCACTTTTTGCCAGTCTTGTCTGGTCCAGCGACGGTGGGTTTGTGCCCACAGGAGAGGTGAGGACCTGCCTTACAACAGGCCTACAAGCCCTCAGCCCAGCCTCTCTCAGCCTTTCAGACAGTCTGAGCACTGATGGAAGGAATGTGCGTTCTTGGTGTAACAAGTACAGGTGCTATCCTGTACCTGTCCCTCAGGTGTGATGTTCGGATGTACCGATCCTGTGCAGGTGATGTTACACATGGTCTGCCACTGTGAGGACGATCAGTTGTCCGTCCTGTCTCCCTGTAGCGCTGTCTTAGGCTTCTCACAGTACGGATATTGCAATTCATTGCCCTGGCCACATCTGCAGTCCTCATGCCTTCTTGCAGCATGCCTAAGGCACATTCACGCAGATGAGCAGGGACCCTGGGCATCTTTCTTTTGGTGTTTTTCAGAGTCAGTAGAAAGGCCTCTTTAGTGTCCTAAGTTTTCAATAACTGGGACCTTAATTGCCTACCGTCTTTAAGCTGTTAGTGTCTTAACGACCGTTCCACAGGTTCATGGGAAACAGTGTTTAAACCATTTACAATGAGGATCTGTGAAGTTATTTGTATTTTTACGAATTATCTTTGAAAGACAGGGTCCTAAAAATGGGACGTTTCTTTTTTTGCTGAGTTGACATGGCTCTGTTCTGCTCTCTCCTAGATTTAGAGAACTGTGCCAGAGACTCTACTGGGTTGGCCATTTCTCTCTCTCACTCTCTCTCTCTCTCTCTCTCGCTCTCTCTCTCTCTCTCTCTCTCTCTCACACTTTCTCACTTACAGTATACACCATTTTAGTCTTCACCAGTCAATAAATACTCTCTATACATCTTGTTAATTCTCAGAATCAGGGAATCCTCCAGGTCAGACAGACAGTCCTCCCCACCATCAGGAGAAAACCCCACAGACAGTGTCATAGCAACAGATGGGTTGTGTTTGGGTTTGGCTGTGGCGTTGTTGGATACAAGCGGTGGTGTTACAGAGAGAGACATCAACAGACAGGGAAACTTGGTGTGTGTGTGTGTGTGTGTGTGTGTGTGTGTGTGTGCGTGCGTGCGTGCGTGCGTGTGTGTGTGTGTGTGTGTGTGCGTGTGTGTGTGTGTGTGTGTGTTTGTAGAGGCAAGCTGTGATCAGGTCAAGGGGGGAGACTGTGGCCCCTTATTTTGTGGAGTGGGGGGACAGAGAGAGAGGGGGGGGGTACATCGAGTGGGCATCCAGTATTTATTTTCCATATCTATTTTTAGAGCCTTATAATAACAAACACGTGCTTGGGAGCCTGCAGAACATTTAAAAGTAAATATTGTGCACTTCTTCACCAATCAGACAATATACACTACTACCTGGATCAACCTTTCAGTTCCTAATTCCTTTGCAACTACTCCAAATTGTGTGTCAAGCTTTTTCCACTGCAGCTGCAAGAACAAAAACACCTTAAAACTGCAGAAGGCAGTTGTATTGTATTCTGGCCGTGTTCAGAATTCCATGATCAGAACTCTATGATCAGAACTCCATGATCAGAACTCTATGATCAGAACTCTGAGGTCAGAACTCCATGATCAGAACTCTGAGGTCAGAACTCCATAATCAGAACTCTGAGGTCAGAACTCCATGATCAGAACTCCATGATCAGAACTCCATGATCAGAACTCTGAGGTCAGAACTTCATGATCAGAACTCCATGATCAGAACTCCATGATCAGAACTCTATGATCAGAACTCCATGATCAGAACTCTATGATCAGAACTCCATGATCAGAACTCCATGATCAGAACTCCATGATCAGAATACTAAAGCAGCATGAACTGTCAAGACTAGACACTGCCTTTGTGTGCAAAGTAGCAAAGTATATATTTTTTCAGTTACTTCGAATCAGACAATGTTGTATATTTATTTTCCAAACAGAAAAAACTAGCTGGATGGTAGTTGTAGGCTATTTCCCTTCTGTTGCAAGTTATTCCGAATCAGCCTATAGGTCATCCACCCTATTCCCTACGTAGTGCACTACTGTTGACCAGAGCCCTATGAGCCACATCCTCTCACTAGATGTATTTACCCTGCTGGCCCTACTGTAGATGAACCCCTGTTGTCCAGATCTCCAGTTCTAGTTAACTGCATCATATCAAGTTAACCCCATAACTGAAAGTGCATGTGAGTTACCCCATGAGGAGAGGAGGGAGCCGTGCACTAGCCTGGGCCATCTGGTGCGTTGCCATGCCCACCGTGAAGATGGCTACCCTGGATAAGATTTAGGTATTTAGCTGAGTCGTTCTTAGAAGACGACAGAAACTATTTTCTCAGAACGATATCAATCTCATTTGACTGTGTTGATATATCAGGTCATATAGACATAAGACCTTTTGTGGTCTTTAAAACATTATTTCCAGACATACTGTACGGGAGACCATCTCCTCTTTCTCAGGTCTTCCTACAGTATGACCAGTCTGGTAGACTGGGCTCTACTGGAGTCTGCCAGTATATCAATATTGGGACTGAGAAGTGGATTTGAGGTAAAGGAGAAGATGGACATTTGGTATTAAACTAATGCCCTGTTGTGCCTTGTCTCAACTGTCATTGTTTGTCAGTCTCAGAGTTCATGGTTAAGGCTTACATGAAGACTACACCTTCTCAGTGACCCCCAACCACACAGTCTCAGAGTTCATGGTTAAGGCTTACATGAAGACTACACCTTCTCAGTGACCCCCAACCACACAGTCTCAGAGTTCATGGTTAAGGCTTACATGAAGACTACACCTTCTCAGTGACTCCTTCCACACACACGTGTTGCCCACTTTGTTCTTAGCTAACAGAAAGCCATGGTTGGTTTAAAACTTGGACTTAATGTGGCCAAGACTAAATACACGTTCTGTAGTTCTCTCCAGAATGTTCCAGGTGGACATATTTATTCATTGGATGGTTCTCCCATTGATTGGGTTCCCATCTATAAATATCTGGGCATCTGTATTGAGGAAAACTATACTGATAAGCTAATTAAAAAGCTAAGATTGAAAGTGGGCTTCTGTATTAGAAATAGATCTTACCTCTCCCTAAATAGCAGGAAGCAGATTGTACAGTCAACTTTCTTGCCAATTCTTGATTTATGGTGACACCATTTACCAGATTGCAGCAGCCACTAGTCTTAACCCTTTAGAGGCCGTCTACCGTCGTGTCATTTGTTTGATCCCTGGGGACAGGTTTAATACTGACCACTGCATCCTGTATCAACAGGTTGGCTGGTCCTCATTAAAGTCCCGTAGAACAATTCATTACTCCATTTTTGTTTTACAAAGCCCTACCACACAAGCTTCCAACTACCCTAACTTTGTTGTTAAAGGAATAAAAAAAATATGAGATATCAAACTCGCTCACAGGGTTTTTTTTAACTCTTGAGGTTCCTTGGGTCTCTAACCGAATGAGGTAAATCCTCTTTTAGTTTTAATGTACCTCGTTGCTGGAACCAACTGCAAAATACATTGGAATTGGATGCTCTGATGCAGCTTGGGTAATTTAAAATATTGATTGGGGAACTACTTGCTGAGGAATGTGGCTGTTTTTTCACTGTAATTGGATGCTCTGATGCAGCTTGGGTAATTTAAAATATGGATTGGGGAACTACTTGCTGAGGAATGTGGCTGTTTTTTCACTGTAATTGGATGCTCTGATGCAGCTTGGGTAATTTAAAATATGGATTGGGGAACTACTTGCTGAGGAATGTGGCTGTTTTTTCACTGTAATTGGATGCTCTGATGCAGCTTGGGTAATTTAAAATATGGATTGGGGAACTACTTGCTGAGGAATGTGGCTGTTTTTTCACTGTAATTGGATGCTCTGATGCAGCTTGGGTAATTTAAAATATGGATTGGGGAACTACTTGCTGAGGAATGTGGCTGTTTTTTCACTGTAATTGGATGCTCTGATGCAGCTTGGGTAATTTAAAATATGGATTGGGGAACTACTTGCTGAGGAATGTGGCTGTTTTTTCACTGTAATTGGATGCTCTGATGCAGCTTGGGTAATTTAAAATATGGATTGGGGAACTACTTGCTGAGGAATGTGGCTGTTTTTTCACTGTAATTGGATGCTCTGATGCAGCTTGGGTAATTTAAAATATGGATTGGGGAACTACTTGCTGAGGAATGTGGCTGTTTTTTCACTTTAATTGGATGCTCTGATGCAGCTTGGGTAATTTAAAATATGGATTGGGGAACTACTTGCTGAGGAATGTGGCTGTTTTTTCACTGTAATTGGATGCTCTGATGCAGCTTGGGTAATTTAAAATATGGATTGGGGAACTACTTGCTGAGGAATGTGGCTGTTTTTTTCACTGTAATTGGATGCTCTGATGCAGCTTGGGTAATTTAAAATATGGATTGGGGAACTACTTGCTGAGGAATGTGGCTGTTTTTTCACTTTAATTGGATGCTCTGATGCAGCTTGGGTAATTTAAAATATGGATTGGGGAACTACTTGCTGAGGAATGTGGCTGTTTTTTTCACTGTAATTGGATGCTCTGATGCAGCTTGGGTAATTTAAAATATGGATTGGGGAACTACTTGCTGAGGAATGTGGCTGTTTTTTCACTGTAATTGGATGCTCTGATGCAGCTTGGGTAATTTAAAATATGGATTGGGGAACTACTTGCTGAGGAATGTGGCTGTTTTTTCACTGTAATTGGATGCTCTGATGCAGCTTGGGTAATTTAAAATATGGATTGGGGAACTACTTGCTGAGGAATGTGGCTGTTTTTTCACTGTAATTGGATGCTCTGATGCAGCTTGGGTAATTTAAAATATGGATTGGGGAACTACTTGCTGAGGAATGTGGCTGTTTTTTCACTGTAATTGGATGCTCTGATGCAGCTTGGGTAATTTAAAATATGGATTGGGGAACTACTTGCTGAGGAATGTGGCTGTTTTTTCACTGT
>NW_027259397.1:12500-20000 GCF_045791955.1 Oncorhynchus clarkii lewisi
CCAGGCTTTTGAGAATAGGTTTGCTACCCTAAAAGAAGACGCTGACATCATCTCAGAAAATGAGGAAGAAGTCAAGGAGGGAGATGGAGAAAAGCAGACCACAATGGTCTCTGTGACCCAGCAGGAAGCCCTCAACGTCCCTTTACCTACCTCACCTGCAGCAGACAGAGTCAAGGACATGACAATTTCAATAAGAACACCTGCTATGCAACGTTTCCACAACACCCTCTCTCTAGTCGAAGCAGAGGTCATAGAACTCAGAGAGAACAAGCTTCAAGAGGAGGACACTGTCCAGAAACTCAAAGAAGAGATGAAACAGTTCAGGGAGGAGAGCAGAGCATCCATAGCTAAATTAGAAAGCAGAATGGACAAGCTGAGCACAACAAGAAAGGAGCTCGAACAAAAAGAGAGGTACATTGACACCCTCAACCGGCAGAGAGTCATTGTGTCCTCTGCATCTAGAGAACATGTCCACCAGCTTGGTACAACACAAGCAGAACCTGAGACCAGCATGGCCTCCACTACACAGCCGGATGACACTACACCAGCCTACCAGTCTGCTCCAGCCCAGGTCAACCTACCAGCCTCTCAGTCTGCTCCAGCCCAGGTCAACCTACCAGCCTCCCAGTCTGCTCCAGCCCAGGTCAGAATACCAGCCTCCCAGTCTGCTCCAGCCCAGGTTAACCTACCAGCCTCCCAGTCTGCTCCAGCCCAGGTCAACCTACCAGCCTCCCAGTCTGCTCCAGCCCAGGTCAGAATACCAGCCTCCCAGTCTGCTCCAGCCCAGGTTAACCTACCAGCCTCCCAGTCTGCTCCAGCCCAGGTCAGAATACCAGCCTCCCAGTCTGCTCCACCCAGACAATCACCCACAACTGCAATTCTAATTGATTCAAATGGGAAGTTCTTAGTCCAGGAAAGATTATTCCCTAGACACCAGGTGTATAAGTTCTGGTGTCCTACAACTGAGAGTGCAATGCAGCTACTCAGTCAGACCAGGATTGACACCCCTGACAACATCATCATCCACACTGGCACAAACGACCTTCATGCCAAAGGTGAAAATGTATCTGGGGCAGTGAGAAGAGTGGCAGAACGGGCACAGGCTATGTTCCCAACAACCAATATAGTTGTGTCCACCCTCCTACCAAGAAAAGACTTCCCAGAAAAGTTGATCGACAAAATAAATCAACAGATCACTGTGGACTGTGCCTCACTGCTCAACGTCAGAACGGCTCACCACCCCACTCTGACATGTCAACACTTATATGATAATATACATCTTGATCAGGACAGTATCAGAACCTTTGCCAAGGACCTAAAAGATGCAACACTTGGCAGGGACCCACACACCCATCACCCCAGCAACAAAGGTCCCCCGCCCCACCTTCTGAAACAACAGTACCTCCACCATCCCGAGGAGAAAAGAGCCAGACATGACTTATTACAGCACAGCTCTACTAGACCAGGCCCAACACAGCACAGCTCTACTAGACCTGGCCCATCACAACACAGCTCTACTAGACCCGGCCCTTCACAACACAGCTCTACTAGACCCAGCCCATCCCAACACAGCTCTACTAGACCTGGCCCATCACAACACAGCTCTACTAGACCTGGCCCATCACAACAAAGCTCTACTAGACCCGGCCCTTCACAACACAGCTCTACTAGACCCGGCCCATCACAACACAGCTCTACTAGACCCGGCCCATCACAACACAGCTCTACTAGACCCGGCCCATCACAACACAGCTCTACTAGACCCGGCCCATCACAACACAGCTCTACTAGACCCGGCCCATCACAACACAGCTCTACTAGACCTGTCCCATCACAACACAGCTCTACTAGACCCAGCCCATCACAACACAGCTCTGACCACTACTCCAGGGTCGGTCAGAACACTGCCCTTCAGGGAAGTAGACCACATGATGCAGTCCACACCATGTATCAATTAGATCGTCAGCCTACATATGCTGAGGTAACCTCTGGCAGAAGACCCCTAGAACAATCAGAGATAGGAGAGGTGCGCCAACTACTGCAACTAATATGCAGACTACTGAGCTAGACAGTCCCTTTAATTCACACACGGGCACGCACACGCACACACACACACACACAAACACACAGGGTTGCAGATTGCACATAAAATAAGTACAGTGCAATCTTATTCCATTCTTATTAATTTGTTTACAAATATTCCTAAATGTATTGACACCGGTATTATAATAATTATTATATGTAATGGTGTGTGTGTGTGTGTGTGTGTGTATGTATGTATGTGTGTATATGTGTATGTGCATGTATATGTGTGTATATATATATATGTATGTGTATGTGTATGTATATATATATATATATATATATATATATATGTATGTGTATGTATATATGTATGTATATGTGTATGTATGTATGTATGTGTGTGTGTGTGTGTGTGTGTGTGTGTGTGTGTGTGTGTGTGTGTGTGTGTGTGTGTGTGTGTGTGTGTGTGTGTGTGTGTGTGTGTATGTATGTATGTGTGTATATGTATGTATGTATGTATGTATGTACATATATATATGTATGTGTATGTGTATGTATATATATATATATATATATATATATATGTATGTGTATGTATATATGTATGTATATGTGTATGTATATGTATGTGTATGTATATATATATATATATGTATATATATATAGTATTTTTTTTTTTTTTTTTTTTCGATGTACTTTACTCAAACCAGTGAATATCACTTATTATAAATGAGATCATTAACTATCAGCTCTTGGAATATCCAGGGCCTATACTCTTCACATTTTGGTTATAAAACAACTAATCCAGAATTGATTAAAAACATCAAGGGACAGGACATCATAATCCTACTGGAAACATGGTGTCGTGGAGACATAGATACTCAGTGTCCCTCAGGCTATAGAGAAAGTTTACTACCATCAATCAAACATAAAAATGTTAAACGGGGCCGAGACTCAGGTGGAATCATCATTTGGCATAAGCAGGACTGAATTATACCAACAAGACACTTGATGAAATTGAAAACGCAATTGACCAAAATCAGTTCTGGGACATGTGGAACAATTTAAGCACATCAAAGCCACAAGAATTAGCCATACAAGATGTAGGAATTTGGAAAACTTACTTTGATAATCTATACAAAAACATCCCACAAAAAGACTTAAACCAGAACCAATTAGAAATTAAAGAAAAATTGAACATCCTGGAATCAGTCATTAAAAACAACCAAAATCCATTAGATTACCCAATAACCCAACAAGAACTAAATGAAAAGCTAAAATCTATTAAATCAAAAAAGGCTTGTGGTGTAGACAACATCAGAAATGAAATGCTGAAAAACAGCACACCTGAGTTGCAAAATGCTGTGCTTAAATTGTTCAACATGGTTTTAACTTCTGGCTGCTTCCCTGATGTCTGGAACCAGGGGCTCATCTCCCCTATCCACAAAAGTGGAGACAAATCAGACCCCAATAATTACAGGGGAATTTGCGTCAACAGTAACTTGGGAAAGATTTTCTGTAGCATTTTGAATTCAAGAATTCAAACCTTTCTTCAAGAAAAAAATGTAATAAGTAAATGTCAAATTGGCTTTCTTCCTAACCATCGCACTACTGACCATATATACACCTTACACACACTAATTAATAAACACGTCCACCAAAAAAAAGAGGGCAAAATCTTTGCTTGCTTTATTGACTTTAAAAAAGCATTTGATTCGATTTGGCACGAAGGGCTATTCTACAAAATTCTACAAAGTGGGCTTGGTGGTAAGGTGTATGACTTAATAAAATGTATGTACACAGAAAATAAGTGTGCAATAAAAATCAAAAACCAAAGAACAGAATTTTTTTCACAATGTCGAGGTGTGAGACAAGGCTGCAATTTGAGTCCAAATCTTTTCAACATTTATATCAATGAATTAGCAGACATGTTGGACCAATCTCCAGCCCCAGGACTCACACTATTTGACACAGAGGTGAAATACCTGCTATATGCTGATGACTTGGTACTTCTATCACCAACCAAAGAAGGTCTTCAACAAAACATTAATATTCTGGAGCAATATTGCCATAATTGGGCCCTGGCAGTAAATTTCCAAAAAACTAAAATCATGATTTTCCAAAAAAAACCCAGATGTCAGAAACAAAAATGTAAATTCACCCTGAACAACACCTTAATTGAACACACAAAAAATTACACCTACCTTGGTCTGACCATATCTGCATCGGGAAACTTTAATATGGCAGTGAATGCACTCAAAGAAAAAGCCCGCAGAGCAATGTATGCAATAAAAATGAAATTATTCAAAATCAACATCCCAATTAGAATTTGGACTAAAATATTTGACAGTGTAATCCTACCAATAGCACTTTATGGAAGTGAGGTTTGGGGGCCACTCAATAAACTGGATTTTAAAATGTGGGACAAACATCCAATTGAAACCCTACATGCAGAATTCTGTCGGAAAATTCTACAAGTCCAGAGAAATACACCAACTAATGCATGTAGGGCAGAATTGGGCCGTTTTCCAGTAATAATGAAAATACAGAAAAGATCATTAAAATTTTGGCTACATCTAAATTCAAGTCCAAATTCGAGTCTGCAATTTAAAGCACTTCAAGCCCAAGAGCTGAGCCCAGAAACGAGCCCTCTCAGTCAGCTGGTGTTGGACCTCACCAATCAAGCTGACACCAGAACTGCTTCAAAAGAAAGAATTCCAATAAACAAAATCATGAACCAATCAAAGGAATCATACTTACAATACTGGAAAAATGAAACAAAATCCCAAAGCCGACTAAATTGCTATCTGACCCTAAACAGAGAATATGAATTGGCTGATTATCTCTACTCTGTCAGAGATACGAAGCAGAGACAGATCCTTACCAAGTACAGGCTGAGTGACCACCGATTGGCAATAGAAACCGGCAGACATAAAAAGACATGGCTACCCAAAGAGGAGCGTGTATGTGGTCACTGCATGACAGGGGAGGTAGAGACAGAGATGCACTTTCTCCTTTACTGTGATAAATATTCCTCACAAAGAGATTCATTATTCACAGAAATGACTACATATATTCCACATTTTTACAAATTGAACCCAGAGGAAAAACTAAGAATACTCATGGGCGAAGGAGCAATGGCTCCTCTTGCAGCCAAATATTTATTTTCCTGCCATAGCCTGAGGGACACTGAATAATAACATCTGCATAGTAAACAGTAACTTACTTATTATTACTATTATTGTTATTACTATAATTATTAATGTTTACTGTAGACTGTTACCATTTTATTGTATTTATTTTTGTATTATTATTTACTACCATTTTATATTATTATTTGCTATCATTTACAATTTTGTTACAATGTATATTGTATACATTGTTGCTTTGGCAATATAGACACACACACACAGTCCATTAGACTCAGAGCGCTAATGCAGGGGGATAAACAGACGACACAAATGACAGAATGCCCCCTAATCCTGGACCTAGTGACCGAGAGAGGACAGGAGATATGAGGACAGAGAGAGAGGACAGGAGCTATGAGGACAGAGAGAGGACAGGAGATATGAGGACAGAGAGAGAGGACAGGAGATATGAGGACAGAGAGAGAGGACAGAGACAGAGGGAGGACAGGAGATATCAGGACAGAGAGAGAGGACAGGATATATGAGGACAGAGAGAGAGGACAGGATATATGAGGACAGAGAGAGAGGACAGAGACAGAGGGAGGACAGGAGATATGAGGACAGAGAGCGAGGACAGGAGATATGAGGACAGAGAGAGAGGACAGGAGATATGAGGACAGAGAGAGAGGACAGAGACAGAGGGAGGACAGGAGATATGAGGACAGAGAGAGAGGACAGGAGATATGAGGACAGAGAGAGTTGGGGCCTTCATTTCGCTGTTGAGAGCAGACACACACACACAGTCCATTAGACTCAGAGCGCTAATGCAGGGGGATAAACAGACGACACAAATGACAGAATGCCCCCTAATCCTGGACCTAGTGACCGAGAGAGGACAGGAGATATGAGGACAGAGAGAGAGGACAGGAGATATGAGGACAGAGAGAGAGGGAGGGAGTAGGACAGAGATAAAGAGAGGACAGGAGATAGGAGGACAGAGAGAGAGGACAGAAGATAGGAGGACAGAGAGAGAGGACAGGAGATAGGAGGACAGAGCGATAGAGGACAGGAGATAGGAGGACAGAGTGATAGAGGAAAGGAGATAGGAGGACAGAGAGAAAGAGGACAGGAGATAGGAGGACAGAGCGATAGAGGACAGGAGATATGAGGACAGAGAAAGAGGACAGGAGATAGGAGGACAGAGAGATAGAGGACAGGAGATAGGAGGACAGAGAGAAAGAGAGGGAGGGAGGTGGACAAGAAGAAAGAATCTCAGAAAGAAAGAGAAAGGAGTGACATTGATACACACACACAACACACACACACAACCATAAACATGGTGGTACCATGATGCCGGTTAGTAAACAGACTCCTTTGCCACAGTACGTGTGAGGCACCATGTCTCCGTAGCCAATAGACAGGAAGGTGATAGAGATGAGCCACATCGCCCCCAGGAAGTTACTGGTCACATCCTGGGCATCATGATACCTGGGGAGAGAGAGACAGGAAGTTACTGGTCACATCCTGGGCATCATGATACCCGGGGAGAGAGAGACAGGAAGTTACTGGTCACATCCTGGGCATCATGATACCTGGGGAGAGAGAGACAGGAAGTTACTGGTCACATCCTGGGCATCATGATACCTGGGGAGAGAGAGACAGGAAGTTACTGGTCACATCCTGGGCATCATGATACCTGGGGAGAGAGAGACAGGAAGTTACTGGTCACATCCTGGGCATCATGATACCTAGGGAGAGAGAAACAGGAAGTTACTGGTCACATCCCGGGCATCATGATACCTAGGGAGAGAGAGACAGGAAGTTACTGGTCACATTACGGGCATCATGATACCTAGGGAGAGAGAGACAGGAAGTTACTGGTCATATCCTGGGCATCATGATACATAGGGAGAGAGAGACAGGAAGTTACTGGTCATATCCTGGGCATCATGATACCTGGGGAGAGATAGAGGGAGAGCGAGAGCGAGAGCGAGAGCGAGAGCGAGAGCAAGAGCGAGAGAGAGAGAGAGAGAGAGAGAGAGAGAAAACTCCACTACTCCTCTCTCACACCTACCTCTCACACACTCGTACGGTCCAGGCAGCGATGATCCACAGTGAGATGCTGAAGACCAGGAGAACAGTGCCTGGACAGATGGTCATCAGAGTCTTCATTACAAACCTTGTGTTAAAGTGCACCTGCAAAGCACACACACATGCACACAAGCACACACACAGATGTAACGCACACACGCAAATAACACACGCACACATACGCAGTGTTAGATGTCATCGATAACGTATATAACGTACAGTTGAAGTCAGAAGTTTACATACACCTTAGCAAAGT
>NW_027259397.1:25000-32405 GCF_045791955.1 Oncorhynchus clarkii lewisi
ACGAACTGTCTGCTAACTGTCATCTAACTGTCTGCCAACTGTCATCTAACTGTCTGCTAACTATCTGCCAATTGTCTACTAATTGTCTGATAACTGTCATCTAACTGTCCGCTAACTATCTGCTAACTGTCTACTAATTGTCTGCTAACTGTCCGATAACTGTCTACTAACTGTCTGCTAACTCTCTGCTAACTGTCATATAACTGTCTGCTAACTACCTGCTAATTATCTACAAATTGTCTGCTAACTGTCATCTAACTGCCTGCTAACTATCTGCTAACTGTCTACTAATTGTCTGCTAACTGTCTGCTAACTGTCTACTAACTGTCTGCTAACTCTCTGCTAACTGTCATATAACTGTCTGCTAACTACCTGCTAATTATCTACTGTCTGCTAACTCTCTGCTAACTGTCAGTTACATGTCTGCTAACTCTCAGCTAAATGTCTACTAAGACTCAGCTAACTGTCTGCTAACTGTCTGCTAACTCTCAGCTAACTCAGCTAATTGTCTGCTAACTCTCAGCTTACTTTCTGCTAACTGTCAGCTAACTCCCAGCTAACTGTCTGCTAACTGTCTGCTAACTCTCAGCCTACTGTCTGCTAACTGTCAACTAACTGTCTGCTAACTGTCTGCTAACTGTAGGCTAATTGTCTGCTAACTCTCAGCTAACTGTCTGCTAACTGTCTGCTAACTCTCAGCTGACTGTCTGCTAACTCCCAGCTAAATGTCTGCTAAGACTCAGCTAACTGTCTGCTAACTGTCTGCTAACTCATCTAATTGTCTGCTAACTCTCAGCTAACTGTCTGCTAACTGTCTGCTAACTCTCAGCCTACTGTCTGATAACTGTCTGCTAACACCCCAGGAAGTGATCCCATTACCCCAGTCACAGCATTACTTTGAGACATCATTATGGATGTATTTCTGGCATCATTATGAACACACTAGCCATAATGCTTTAATTGCTGTTTTATTCCTGCTCAGTTGATGTTGTTTGCTTTCTTAATTGCTGTGGTTACTGTTGATACTGTCGCCGGGGCGGTTGTTATGAGGAAGAGCTAAGAGCAGGGTTTTAGTAGAGACCATCCCCTTCAGGAAGAGACAGACGGGGGGAGATGGGAGTTGCGAGAGGGAGGATGTGGGGAAGGAGAGAGGGGGAGGAGCTGAGATAGGGAAAAAGAGAAGGCAGGGGAATGAGAAAGAGAAAAAGAAGGGAGACATAGAGAAAGAGGAGAGACAGACAGGTAGAGAGTGAGCGATGGAGCGAGGTAGGGAAGTCCCAGTTTTAAATGAAAGGTTGAACAGATGCTGGTGGGCAGAGAGGAACAGTCAGAGTTGAGCAGAGAGAGAGAGAGCAGGCTGCTCTGTATCCACATGATTCATCTGGAGAGGTTTTTATCCCACACACGTTGTCTCATCATACACAACAAACACTATGAGAGGGTCAAACAACAGAACTAACACAGTATAGGACCAACCAGAAGTCACAACTAATCTGGAGGGGCCTCAACTGGCCTGCACTGTAGCAGGATTTAATGTACAGCCACTACCAGACTGAAGAACAAGGGATAGGGAGAGACAGATAGAAAGACAGACAGAGAGAGAGAAAGAGAGAGCAAGAGAGAGTGTAAAGAGAAAGAGAGAGAGGGGGATGGGGTATTAAAGAGAGAGAGAGAGAGAGAGAGAGAGAGAGAGAGAGAGAGAGAGAGAGAGAGCGAGAGAGAGAGAGAGAGAGAATGAATGATACAGATAGTTAAACTGAAATGTGACACTAAAAGAGAGTTCGGTAGTGGTAACATTCTTGCCCAGGTGTCTGTGTCTGCTCCAGCCAACTTACCTTGGTGAGACAGCTACAGCCTGTGGCCTGGTTGAAAGCAGACACAGTCACCCAGGCTAGTGACACTCCTTGTGCTCTAGTAGCAGAATGACACAACCAGCAGTGGATCACTGCTGGATAGAAAGCACAAATACACTTTCAGCTTTCAGACTAGATGTCTCTGTTTGCGTGACAGTGTAGCATGCAACTGGTGCCACTGGTGAAAAGACAAAAGGAGCATTCATCATGTCCTTGGTGTGTGTCGCAAGGAGTCATTGTGTTCTGCACACTTGTGTATTGTAGGTAAAATGATTTGTGAATGCTGCATGTCAGTCAGTGTGTGTGTGTATGTGTGCATGAAAGAGAGAGAGAGAGAGAGAGAGAGAGAGAGAGAGAGGGGAGAGAGAGAGAGAACGAGAACGAGAAGGAGAGTGACAGTGAGAGTGAGAGCTGGTGTTTTGCAGACCCAGCCTCGTCATGGTGACTGTTGCCAAGGCGACAACATCAAAGACCAGCCAAGCTTAATTAGAATCCCCAGCAAGAGAGAAAGAGATAAAGATAGAGAGAGCGGGAGGGAGGGAGAGGTAGGGACACAGGGGAAGAGATAGAGACAACGGGAAGGAATAGAGAGAAAGATCCTGTGTGTGAGAGTCAAAGAGAGTGAGAGAGAGTACAGTACAGAAGTTTTGTGTGTGTGTGTGTGTGTGTGTGTGTGTGTGTGTGTGTGTGTGTGTGTGTGTGTGTGTGTGTGTGTGTGTGTGTGTGTGTGTGTGTGTGTGTGTGCGTGTGTGCGCGCGTGTGTGTGCCTGCCTGCGTGTGTGTGTGTGGATCTGTGCACACTAATGGCACTGTGCTTTTCCATTGAGTCAGAGGGAAGCCCATCACAGCCCCAACACACACACAACTTCGACTTCACACTTAGAACATCTCTTTTTGTCTGCAAACTCACTCCCTCTTTCTCTCTCTTTCCCCCAGATCCTCACTCCCTCTATCTCTCTCTTCCCCAGATCCTCACTCCCTCTTTCTCTCTCTTCCCTAGATCCTCACTCCCTCTTTCTCTCTCTCTTCCCCAGATCATCACTCCCTCTTTCTTTTCTCTTCCCCAGATCCCCCCTCCCTCTTTCTTTCTCTTCCCCAGATCCTCACTCCCTCTTTCTCTCTCTTCCCCAGAGCCTCACTCCCTCTTTCTCTCTCTTCCCCAGATCCTCCCTCCCTCTTTCTCTCTCTTCCCCAGATCCTCAATCCCTCTTTCTTTCTCTTCCCCAGATCCTCACTCCCTCTTTCTCTCTCTTTCCCCAGATCCTCACTCCCTCTTTCTTTCTCTTCCCCAGATCCCCCTCCCTCTTTCTTTCTCTCCCCAGATCCTCACTCCCTCTTTCTTTCTCTTCCCCAGATCCTCACTCCCTCTTCTTCTCTTCCCCATATCCTCACTCCCTCTTTTCTCTCTCTTCCCCAGATCCTCATTCCCTCTTTCTATCTCTTCCCCAGATCCCCCCTCCCTCTTTCTCTCTCTTCCCCAGATCCTCACTCCCTCTTTCTCTCTCTTCCCCAGATCCTCACTCCCTCTTTCTTCCCCCAGATCCTCCCCCCTCCCTCTTTCTCTCTCTTCCCCAGATCCTCACTCCCTCTTCTCTCTCTTCCCCAGATCCTCACTCCCTCTTTCTTTCTCTTCCCCAGATCCTCACTCCCTCTTTCTCTCTCTTCCCCAGATCCCCCCCTCCCTCTTTCTCTCTCTTCCCCAGATCCTCACTCCCTCTTTCTTTCTCTCTCTTCCCCAGATCCTCACTCCCTCGTTATCTCTCTTCCCCAGATCCTCACTCCCTCTTTCTTTCTCTTCCCCATATCCTCACTCCCTCTTTCTCTCTCTTCCCCAGATCCTCACTCCCTCTTTCTTTCTCTTCCCCAGATCCTCCCTCCCTCTTTCTCTCTCTTCCCCAGATCCTCACTCCCTCTTTCTTTCTCTTCCCAGATCCTCACTCCCTCTTTTTCTCTTCCCCATATCCTCACTCCCTCTTTCTCTCTCTTCCCAAGATCCTCCCTCCCTCTTTCTCTCTCTTCCCCAGATCCTCACTCCCTCTTTCTTTCTCTTCCCCAGATCCTCACTCCCTCTTTCTTTATCTTCCCCAGATCCTCACTCCCTCTTTCTCTCTCTTCCCCAGATCCTCAATCCCTCTTTCTCTCTCTTCCCCAGATCCTCACTCCCTCTTTCTTTCTCTTCCCCAGATCCTCACTCCCTCGTTTTCTCTTCCCCATATCCTCACACCCTCTTTCTCTCTCTTCCCCAGATACTCACTCCCTATTTCTCTCTCTTCCCCAGATCCTCACTCCCTCTTTCTTTCTCTTCCCCAGATCCCCCCTCCCTCTTTCTCTCTCTTCCCCAGATCCTCCCTCCCTCTCTTTCTCTTCCCCAGATCCTCACTCCCTCTTTTCTCTTCCCCATATCCTCACTCCCTCTTTCTTTCTCTTCCCCAGATCCTCACTCCCTCTTCTTCTCTTCCCCAGATCCTCACTCCCTCTTTCTCTCTCTTCCCCAGATCCTCACTCCCTCTTTCTCTCTCTTCCCCAGATCATCACTCCCTCTTTCTTTCTCTTCCCACATCCTCCCTCTTTCTTTCTCTTCCCCAAACACCCCCTCACTCCCTCTTTCTCTCTTCCCCAGAGCCTCACTCCCTCTTTCTCTCTCTTCCCCAGATCCTCACTCCCGCTTTCTCTCTCTTCCCCAGATCCTCACTCCCTCTTTCTCTCTCTTCCCCAGATCCTCACTCCCTCTTTCTTTCTCTTCCCCAGATCCTCACTCCCTCTTTCTCTCTCTTCCCCAGATCCTCACTCCCTCTTTCTCTCTCTTCCCCAGATCCTCACTCCCTCTTTCTTTCTCTTCCCCAGATCCCCCTCCCTCTTTCTCTCTCTTCCCCAGATCCTCCCTCCCTCTTTCTTTCTCTTCCCCAGATCCTCACTCCCTCTTTTTCTCTTCCCCATATTCACTCCCTCTTTCTTCTCTTCCCCAGATCCTCACTCTTCTTCTCTTTCTCTCTCTCTTCCCAAGATCCTCCCTCCCTCTTTCTCTCTTCCCCAGATCCTCACTCCCTCTTTCTTTCTCTTCCCCAGATCCCCCCTCCCTCTTTCTCTCTCTTCCCCAGATCCTCCCTCCCTCTTTCTTTCTCTTCCCCAGATCCTCACTCCCTCTTTTTCTCTTCCCCATATCCTCACTCCCTCTTCTTTCTCTTCTCTTCCCAGATCCTCACTCCCTCTTCTTCTCTTCCCCAGATCCTCACTCCCTCTTTCTCTCTCTCTTCCCCAGATCCTCACTCCTCTTTCTCTCTCTCCCAGATCCTCATCATCCTCACTCCCTCTTTCTCTCTCTTCCCAGATCATCACTTCTTTCTTTCTCTTTCCCAGATCCTCACTCCCTCTTTTTCTCTTCCCCATATCCTCACTCCCTCTTTCTCTCTCTTCCCAAGATCCTCCCTCCCTCTTTTCTCTCTTCCCCAGATCCTCACTCCCTCTTTCTTTCTCTTCCCCAGATCCTCACTCCCTCTTTCTTTATCTTCCCCAGATCCTCACTCCCTCTTCCTCTCTCTTCCCCAGATCCTCAATCCCTCTTTCTCTCTCTTCCCCAGATCCTCACTCCCTCTTTCTTTCTCTTCCCAGATCCTCACTCCCTCGTTTTCTCTTCCCCATATCCTCACTCCCTCTTTCTCTCTCTCTTCCCCAGATCCTCACTCCCTATTTCTCTCTCTTCCCCAGATCCTCACTCCCTCTTCTTTCTCTTCCCCAGATCCCCCCTCCCACTTTCTCTCTCTTCCCCAGATCCTCACTCCCGCTTTCTCTCTCTTCCCCAGATCCTCACTCCCTCTTTCTTTCTCTTCCCCAAGATCCTCACTCCCTCTTTCTTTCTCTTCCCCAGATCCTCACTCCCTCTTTCTCTCTCTTCCCCAGATCCTCACTCCCTCTTTCTCTCTCTTCCCCAGATCTTCACTCCCTCTTTCTTTCTCTTCCCCAGATCCCCCCTCCCTCTTTCTTTCTCTTCCCCAGATCCTCACTCCCTCTTTCTTTCTCTGTCTTCCCCAGATCCTCACTCCCTCTTTCTCTCTCTTCCCCAGATCCTCACGCCCTCTTTCTTTCTCTTCCCCAGATCCTCACTCCCTCTTTCTCTCTCTTCCCCAGATCCTCACGCCCTCTTTCTTTCTCTTCCCCAGATCCTCCCTCCCTCTTTCTTTCTCTTCCCCAGATCCTCACTCCCTCTTTCTTTCTCTTCCCCAGATCATCACTCCCTCTTTCTCTCTCTTCCCCAGATCCTCACTCCCTCTTTCCGTCTCTCCCCAGATCCCTACTCCCTCTTTCTTTCTCTTCCCCAGATCCCCCCTCCCTCTTTCTTTCTCTTCCCCAGATCCTCACTCCCTCTTTCTTTCTCTTTCCCAGATCCTCCCTCCCTCTTTCTCTCTCTTCCCCAGATCCTCACTCCCTCTTTCTTTCTCTCCCCAGATCCTCACTCCCTCTTTTTCTCTTCCCCATATCCTCACTCCCTCTTTCTCTCTCTTCCCCAGATCCTCACTCCCTATTTCTCTCTCTTCCCCAGATCCTCCCTCCCTCTTTTCTCTCTTCCCCAGATCCTCACTCCCTCTTTCTTTCTCTTCCCCAGATCCCCCATCCCTCTTTCTCTATCTTCCCCAGATCCTCCCTCCCTCTTTCTCTCTCTCTTCCCAGATCCTCCCTCCCTCTTTCTCTCTCTTCCCCAGATCCTCACTCCTTCTTTCTCTCTCTTTCTTTCTCTTCCCCAGATCCTCCCTCCCTCTTTCTCTCTTCCCCAGATCCTCCCTCCCTCTTTCTCTCTCTTCCCCAGATCCTCACTCCCTCTTTCTCTCTCTTTCTCTCTCTTCCCCCAGATCCTCCCTCCCTCTTTCTCTCTCTTCCCCCAGATCCTTCATCACTCTTTCTCTCTCTTCCCCAGATCCTCACTCCTCTTTCTCTCTCTTCCCCAGATCCTCCCTCCCTCCCTCTTCTCTCTCTTCCCCAGATCCTCCCTCGCTCTTTCTCTCTCTTCCCCAGATCCTCCCTCCCTATTTCTCTCTCTTCCCCAGATCCTCACTCCCTCTTTCTCTCTTCCCCAGATCCTCCCTCCCTCTTTCTCTCTCTTCCCCAGATCCTCACTCCCGCTTTCTCTCTCTTCCCCAGATCCTCACTCCCTCTTTCTCTCTCTTCCCAAGATCCTCACTCCCTCTTTCTTTCTCTTCCCCAGATCCTCACTCCCTCTTTCTCTCTCTTCCCCAGATCCTCACTCCCTCTTTCTCTCTCTTCCCCAGATCTTCACTCCCTCTTTCTTTCTCTTCCCCAGATCCCCCCTCCCTCTTTCTTTCTCTTCCCCAGATCCTCACTCCCTCTTTCTTTCTCTGTCTTCCCCAGATCCTCACTCCCTCTTTCTCTCTCTTCCCCAGATCCTCACGCCCTCTTTCTTTCTCTTCCCCAGATCCTCACTCCCTCTTTCTCTCTCTTCCCCAGATCCTCACGCCCTCTTTCTTTCTCTTCCCCAGATCCTCCCTCCCTCTTTCTTTCTCTTCCCCAGATCCTCACTCCCTCTTTCTTTCTCTTCCCCA
>NW_027259398.1:0-2500 GCF_045791955.1 Oncorhynchus clarkii lewisi
GTTGGCCAGGAGGGGTAGGACTACTGAATGTTGGCCAGGAGGGTTAGGCCTACTGAATGCAGTCCAGGAGGGGTAGGGTCTACTGAATGTTGACCAGGAGGTTTAGGACTGCTGAATGCTGGCCACGAGGGGTAGGCTTACTGAATGTTGACCAGGAGAGTTAGGACTACTGAATGTTGGCCAGGAGGTGTAGGACTACTGGATGTTGGCCAGGAGGGGTAAGACTACTGAATGCTGGCCAGGAGGGGTAGGACTACTGAATGTTGGCCAGGAGGGTTAGGCTCAGTGAATATTGGCCAGGAGGTGTAGGGACTACTGAATGTTGACCAGGAGGGGTAGACCTACTGAATGCTAGCCAGGAGGGGTAGGACTACTGAATGTTGGCCAGGAGGGTAGGACTACTGAATGTTGGCCAGGAGGGGTAGGACTACTGAATGTTGGCCAGGAGGGTTAGGCCTACTGAATGCAGTCCAGGAGGGGTAGGGTCTACTGAATGTTGACCAGGAGGTTTAGGACTGCTGAATGCTGGCCACGAGGGGTAGGCTTACTGAATGTTGACCAGGAGGGTTAGGACTACTGAATGTTGGCCAGGAGGTGTAGGACTACTGGATGTTGGCCAGGAGGGGTAAGACTACTGAATGCTGGCCAGGAGGGGTAGGACTACTGAATGTTGGCCAGGAGGGTTAGGCCTACTGAATGCAGTCCAGGAGGGGTAGGGTCTACTGAATGTTGACCAGGAGGTTTAGGACTGCTGAATGCTGGCCACGAGGGGTAGGCTTACTGAATGTTGACCAGGAGGGTTAGGACTACTGAATGTTGGCCAGGAGGTGTAGGACTACTGGATGTTGGCCAGGAGGGGTAAGACTACTGAATGCTGGCCAGGAGGGGTAGGACTACTGAATGTTGGCCAGGAGGGTTAGGCTCAGTGAATATTGGCCAGGAGGTGTAGGCCTACTGAATGTGTGCCAGGAGGGGTAGGCCTACTGAATGCTAACCAGGAGGGTTAGGACTTCTGAATTCTAAACAGGAAGGGTAGACCTACTGAATGTTGGCCAGGAGAGGTAGGACGACTGAATGTTGGCCAGGAGAGGTAGGCCTACTGAATGTTGGCCAGGAGAGGTAGGACTACTGAATGTTGGGCAGGAGAGGTAGGACTGCTGAATGTTGGCCAGGAGGGTAGGACTGCTGAATGTTGGCCAGGAGGGGTAGGACTAGTGAATGTTGGCCAGGAGAGGTAGGCCTACTGAATGTTGGCCAGGAGAGGTAGGACTACTGAATGTTGGGCAGGAGAGGTAGGACTGCTGAATGTTGGCCAGGAGGGTAGGACTGCTGAATGTTGGCCAGGAGGGGTAGGACTAGTGAATGTTGGCCAGGAGAGGTAGGCCTACTGAATGTTGGCCAGGAGAGGTAGGCCTACTGAATGTTGGCCAGGAGAGGTAGTCCTACTGAATGTTGGCCAGGAGAGGTAGTCCTACTGAATGTTGGGCAGGAGAGGTAGTCCTACTGAATGTTGGCCAGGAGGGGTAGGATTACTGAATGTTGGCCAGGAGAGGTAGGCCTACTGAATGCTGTCCAGGAGAGGTAGGCCTACTGAATGCTGTCCAGGAGAGGTAGGACTACTGAATGTTGGCCAGGAGAGGTAGGCTAACTGAATGCTGTCCAGGAGAGGTAGGCCTATTGAATGTTGGCCAGGAGAGGTAGGCCTACTGAATGTTGGGCAGGAGAGGTAGGACTACTGAATGTTGGCAAGGACAGGTAGGACTTCTGAATGTTGGCCAGGAGGTTAGGACTGCTGAATGTTGGCCAGGTGGGGTAGGACTAATGAATGTTGGCCAGGAGAGGTAGGACTGCTGAATGTTGGCCAGGAGGGGTAGGACTACTGAATGCTGTCCAGGAGAGGTAGGCCTACTGAATGCTGTCCAGGAGAGGTAGGCCTACTGAATGCTGTCCAGGAGAGGTAGGACTACTGAATGCTGTCCAGGAGAGGTAGGACTACTGAATGCTGTCCAGAAGAGGTAGGACTACTGAATGCTGTCCAGGAGAGGTAGGACTACTGAATGCTGTCCAGGAGAGGTAGGACTACTGAATGCTGGCCAGGAGAGGTAGGACTTCTGAATGCTGTCCAGGAGAGGTAGGACTACTGAATGCTGGCCAGGAGAGGTAGGACTACTGAATGCTGTCCAGGAGAGGTATGACTACTGAATGCTGGCCAGGAGAGGTAGGACTTCTGAATGCTGTCCAGGAGAGGTAGGACTACTGAATGCTGGCCCATGGACTAACTCAGTGTTTTCCAACTCCAGTCCTTCAGAACCCCCAACAGTACACATTTTTGTTGTAGCGCTGGACAAACACCCCTCATTCAACCCAAGATGAATCAGGTGTGCTCATCTAGGGTTACAAAACAAATGTATACTGTTGGGTGTACTAGAGGACTATTGTTGGAAAACACTGGACTAACTAAGAGGCCAACATCACATGGTCATAGAGTAGGAGTCACTAG